>NW_026293197.1:0-191659 GCF_026419915.1 Harpia harpyja | reverse complement strand
GACGAAACATCTCATGGCGCTCGGCCGCGGCAGAACCTCTTGCCGAAAAGGCAAACATCCGGCTCCTTCTGCCCCAGGGAAGGGCCCAGCCCTGAAAGCTGTTGCTGCTCTTCACGGTGCCTTGGTGCCCTATCTACAGGAACAACAGCACTGGGCATCTGGGCTTTTCCAGAGACACAACATCTCATGTCGCTCGGCCACGGCACAGCCTCTTGCCGAAAAGGCAAACGTCCGGCTCCTTCTCCCACAGGGAAATGCCCAGCCCTGAAAGCTGTTGCTGCTCTTCACGGTGCCTTGCCACCCTATGTACAGGCACAACAGCACTGGGGATCAGGGCTTTCCCAGAGACGCAACATCTCATGGCGCTCGGCCACGGCAGAGCCTCTTGCCGAAAAGGCAAACGTCTGGCTCCTTCTCCCACAGGGAAGGTCCCAGCCCTGAAAGCTGTTGCTGCTCTTCACGGTGCCTTGGCGCCCTATCTACAGGCACAACGGCACTGGGCATCTTGGCTTTCCCAGAGACGAAACATCTCATGGCGCTCGGCCGCGGCAGAACCTCTTGCCGAAAAGGCAAACATCCGGCTCCTTCTGCCCCAGGGAAGGGCCCAGCCCTGAAAGCTGTTGCTGCTCTTCACGGTGCCTTGGCGCCCTATCTACAGGCACAACAGCAGTGGGGATCTGGGCTTTCCCAGAGACGCAACATCTCATGGCGCTCGGCCGCGGCAGAGCCTCTTGCCGAAAAGGCAAACGTCCGGCTCCTTCTCCCACAGGGAAGGGCCCAGCCCTGAAAGCTGTTGCTGCTCTTCACGGTGCCTTGGCACCCTATGTACAGGCACAACAGCACTGGGGATCAGGGCTTTCCCAGAGACGCAACATCTCATGGCGCTCGGCCGCGGCAGAGCCTCTTGCCGAAAAGGCAAACGTCCGGCTGCTTCTGCCCCAGGGAAGGGCCCAGCCCTGAAAGCTGTTGCTGCTCTTCACGGTGCCTTGGTGCCCTATCTACAGGAACAACAGCACTGGGCATCTGGGCTTTCCCAGAGACGCAACATCTCATGGCGCTCGGCCGCGGCAGAGCCTCTTGCCGAAAAGGCAAACGTCCGGCTCCTTCTCCCACAGGGAAGGGCCCAGCCCTGAAAGCTGTTGCTGCTCTTCACGGTGCCTTGGTGCCCTATCTACAGGCACAACAGCACTGGGGATCTGGGCTTTCCCAGAGATGCAACATCTCATCGCGGTCGGCCGCGGCACGGCCTCTTGCCGAAAAGGCAAACGTCCGGCTCTTTCTGCCCCAGGGAAGGGCCCAGCCCTGAAAGCTGTTGCTGCTCTTCACGGTGCCTTGGCACCCTATCTACAGGCACAACAGCACTGGGGATCTGTGCTTTCCCAGAGACGCAACATCTCATGGCGCTCGGCCGCGGCAGAGCCTCTTGCCGAAAAGGCAAACGTCCGGCTCCTTCTCCCACAGGGAAGGGCCCAGCCCTGAAAGCTGTTGCTGCTCTTCACGGTGCCTTGGCGCCCTATCTACAGGCACAACAGTACTGGAGATATGGGCTTTCCCAGAGACGCAACATCTCATGGCGCTCAGCCGCGGCAGAGCCTCTTGCCGAAAAGGCAAACGTCCGGCTCCTTCTGCCCCAGGGAAGGGCCCAGCCCTGAAAGCTGTTGCTGCTCTTCACGGTGCCTTGGCACCCTATCTACAGGCACAACGGCACTGGGGATCTGGGCTTTCCCAGAGACGCAACATCTCATGGCGCTCGGCCGCGGCAGAGCCTCTTGCCGAAAAGGCAAACGTCCGGCTCCTTCTCCCACAGGGAAGGGCCCAGCCCTGAAAGCTGTTGCTGCTCTTCACGGTGCCTTGGCACCCTATGTACAGGCACAACAGCACTGGGGATCAGGGCTTTCCCAGAGACGCAACATCTCATGGCGCTCGGCCGCGGCAGAGCCTCTTGCCGAAAAGGCAAACGTCCGGCTGCTTCTGCCCCAGGGAAGGGCCCAGCCCTGAAAGCTGTTGCTGCTCTTCACGGTGCCTTGGCGCCCTATCTACAGGCACAACGGCAGTGGGGATCTGGGCTTTCCCAGAGACGCAACATCTCATGGCGCTCGGCCGCGGCAGATCCTCTTGCCGAAAAGGCAAACGTCCGGCTCCTTCTCCCACAGGGAAACGCCCAGCCCTGAAAGCTGTTGCTGCTCTTCACGGTGCCTTGGCGCCCTATCTACAGGCACAACAGTACTGGAGATATGGGCTTTCCCAGAGACGCAACATCTCATGGCGCTCGGCCGCGGCAGAGCCTCTTGCCGAAAAGGCAAACGTCCGGCTCCTTCTGCCCCAGGGAAGGGCCCAGCCCTGAAAGCTGTTGCTGCTCTTCACGGTGCCTTGGCACCCTATGTACAGGCACAACAGCACTAGGGATCAGGGCTTTCCCAGAGACGCAACATCTCATGGCGCTCGGCCACGGCAGAGCCTCTTGCCAAAAAGGCAAACGTCCGGCTCCTTCTCCCACAGGGAAGGGCCCAGCCCTGAAAGCTGTTGCTGCTCTTCACGGTGCCTTGGTGCCCTATCTACAGGCACAACAGCACTGGGGATCTGGGCTTTCCCAGAGACGCAACATCTCATGGCGCTCGGCCGCGGCAGAGCCTCTTGCCGAAAAGGCAAACGTCCGGCTCCTTCTCCCACAGGGAAATGCCCAGCCCTGAAAGCTGTTGCTGCTCTTCACGGTGTCTTGGTGCCCTATCTACAGGCACAACAGCACTGGGGATCTGGGCTTTCCCAGAGACGCAACATCTCATGGCGCTCGGCCACGGCAGAGCCTCTTGCCGAAAAGGCAAACGTCCGGCTCTTTCTGCCACAGGGAAATGGCGAGGCCTGAAAGCTGTTGCTGCTCTTCACGGTGCCTTGGCGCCCTATGTACAGGCACAACAGCACTGGGGATCAGGGCTTTCCCAGAGACGCAACATCTCATGGCGCTCGGCCGCGGCAGAGCCTCTTGCCGAAAAGGCAAACGTCCGGCTGCTTCTCCCACAGGGAAGGGCCCAGCCCTGAAAGCTGTTGCTGCTCTTCACGGTGCCTTGGTGCCCTATCTACAGGAACAACAGCACTGGGCATCTGGGCTTTCCCAGAGACGCAACATCTCATGGCGCAGGCCGCGGCAGAGCCTCTTGCCGAAAAGGCAAACGTCCGGCTCCTTCTCCCACAGGGAAGGGCCCAGCCCTGAAAGCTGTAGCTGCTCTTCACGGTGCCTTGGTGCCCTATCTACAGGCACAACAGCACTGGGGATCTGGGCTTTCCCAGAGACTCAACATCTCTTGGCGCTCGGCCGCGGCAGAGCCTCTTGCCGAAAAGGCAAACGTCCGGCTCCTTCTCCCACAGGGAAATGCCCAGCCCTGAAAGCTGTTGCTGCTCTTCACGGTGTCTTGGTGCCCTATCTACAGGCACAACAGCACTGGGGATCTGGGCTTTCCCAGAGACGCAACATCTCATGGCGCTCGGCCACAGCAGAGCCTCTTGCCGAAAAGGCAAACGTCCGGCTCTTTCTGCCACAGGGAAATGGCGAGGCCTGAAAGCTGTTGCTGCTCTTCACGGTGCCTTGGCGCCCTATGTACAGGCACAACAGCACTGGGGATCAGGGCTTTCCCAGAGACGCAACATCTCATGGCGCTCGGCCGCGGCAGAGCCTCTTGCCGAAAAGGCAAACGTCCGGCTGCTTCTGCCCCAGGGAAGGGCCCAGCCCTGAAAGCTGTTGCTGCTCTTCACGGTGCCTTGGTGCCCTATCTACAGGAACAACAGCACTGGGCATCTGGGCTTTCCCAGAGACGCAACATCTCATGGCGCAGGCCGTGGCAGAGCCTCTTGCCGAAAAGGCAAACGTCCGGCTCCTTCTGCCCCAGGGAAGGGCCCAGCCCTGAAAGCTGTTGCTGCTCTTCACGGTGCCTTGGCACCCTATGTACAGGCACAACAGCACTGGGGATCTGTGCTTTCCCAGAGACGCAACATCTCATGGCGCTCGGCCGCGGCAGAGCCTCTTGCCGAAAAGGCAAACGTCCGCCTCCTTCTCCCACAGGGAAGGGCCCAGCCCTGAAAGCTGTTGCTGCTCTTCACGGTGCCTTGGCACCCTATGTACAGGCACAACAGCACTGGGGATCAGGGCTTTCCCAGAGACGCAACATCTCATGGCGCTCGGCCGCGGCAGAGCCTCTTGCCGAAAAGGCAAACGTCCGGCTGCTTCTGCCCCAGGGAAGGGCCCAGCCCTGAAAGCTGTTGCTGCTCTTCACGGTGCCTTGGCGCCCTATCTACAGGCACAACGGCAGTGGGGATCTGGGCTTTCCCAGAGACGCAACATCTCATGGCGCTCGGCCGCGGCAGATCCTCTTGCCGAAAAGGCAAACGTCCGGCTCCTTCTCCCACAGGGAAACGCCCAGCCCTGAAAGCTGTTGCTGCTCTTCACGGTGCCTTGGCGCCCTATCTACAGGCACAACAGTACTGGAGATATGGGCTTTCCCAGAGACGCAACATCTCATGGCGCTCGGCCGCGGCAGAGCCTCTTGCCGAAAAGGCAAACGTCCGGCTCCTTCTGCCCCAGGGAAGGGCCCAGCCCTGAAAGCTGTTGCTGCTCTTCACGGTGCCTTGGTGCCCTATCAACAGGAACAACAGCACTGGGCATCTGGGCTTTCCCAGAGACGCAACATCTCATGGCACTCGTCCGCGGCAGAGCCTCTTGCCGAAAAGTCAAACGTCCGGCTCCTTCTCCCACAGGGAAATGCCCAGCCCTGAAAGCTGTTGCTGCTCTTCACGGTGCCTTGGCGCCCTATCTACAGGCACAACAGCACTGGGGATCTGGGCTTTCCCAGAGACGCAACATCTCATGGCGCTCGGCCACGGCAGAGCCTCTTGCCGAAAAGGCAAACGTCCGGCTCTTTCTGCCACAGGGAAATGGCGAGGCCTGAAAGCTGTTGCTGCTCTTCACGGTGCCTTGGCGCCCTATGTACAGGCACAACAGCACTGGGGATCAGGGCTTTCCCAGAGACGCAACATCTCATGGCGCTCGGCCGCGGCAGAGCCTCTTGCCGAAAAGGCAAACGTCCGGCTGCTTCTCCCACAGGGAAGGGCCCAGCCCTGAAAGCTGTTGCTGCTCTTCACGGTGCCTTGGTGCCCTATCTACAGGAACAACAGCACTGGGCATCTGGGCTTTCCCAGAGACGCAACATCTCATGGCGCAGGCCGCGGCAGAGCCTCTTGCCGAAAAGGCAAACGTCCGGCTCCTTCTCCCACAGGGAAGGGCCCAGCCCTGAAAGCTGTAGCTGCTCTTCACGGTGCCTTGGTGCCCTATCTACAGGCACAACAGCACTGGGGATCTGGGCTTTCCCAGAGACTCAACATCTCTTGGCGCTCGGCCGCGGCAGAGCCTCTTGCCGAAAAGGCAAACGTCCGGCTCCTTCTCCCACAGGGAAATGCCCAGCCCTGAAAGCTGTTGCTGCTCTTCACGGTGTCTTGGTGCCCTATCTACAGGCACAACAGCACTGGGGATCTGGGCTTTCCCAGAGACGCAACATCTCATGGCGCTCGGCCACAGCAGAGCCTCTTGCCGAAAAGGCAAACGTCCGGCTCTTTCTGCCACAGGGAAATGGCGAGGCCTGAAAGCTGTTGCTGCTCTTCACGGTGCCTTGGCGCCCTATGTACAGGCACAACAGCACTGGGGATCAGGGCTTTCCCAGAGACGCAACATCTCATGGCGCTCGGCCGCGGCAGAGCCTCTTGCCGAAAAGGCAAACGTCCGGCTGCTTCTGCCCCAGGGAAGGGCCCAGCCCTGAAAGCTGTTGCTGCTCTTCACGGTGCCTTGGTGCCCTATCTACAGGAACAACAGCACTGGGCATCTGGGCTTTCCCAGAGACGCAACATCTCATGGCGCAGGCCGTGGCAGAGCCTCTTGCCGAAAAGGCAAACGTCCGGCTCCTTCTGCCCCAGGGAAGGGCCCAGCCCTGAAAGCTGTTGCTGCTCTTCACGGTGCCTTGGCACCCTATGTACAGGCACAACAGCACTGGGGATCTGTGCTTTCCCAGAGACGCAACATCTCATGGCGCTCGGCCGCGGCAGAGCCTCTTGCCGAAAAGGCAAACGTCCGCCTCCTTCTCCCACAGGGAAGGGCCCAGCCCTGAAAGCTGTTGCTGCTCTTCACGGTGCCTTGGCACCCTATGTACAGGCACAACAGCACTGGGGATCAGGGCTTTCCCAGAGACGCAACATCTCATGGCGCTCGGCCGCGGCAGAGCCTCTTGCCGAAAAGGCAAACGTCCGGCTGCTTCTGCCCCAGGGAAGGGCCCAGCCCTGAAAGCTGTTGCTGCTCTTCACGGTGCCTTGGCGCCCTATCTACAGGCACAACGGCAGTGGGGATCTGGGCTTTCCCAGAGACGCAACATCTCATGGCGCTCGGCCGCGGCAGATCCTCTTGCCGAAAAGGCAAACGTCCGGCTCCTTCTCCCACAGGGAAACGCCCAGCCCTGAAAGCTGTTGCTGCTCTTCACGGTGCCTTGGCGCCCTATCTACAGGCACAACAGTACTGGAGATATGGGCTTTCCCAGAGACGCAACATCTCATGGCGCTCGGCCGCGGCAGAGCCTCTTGCCGAAAAGGCAAACGTCCGGCTCCTTCTGCCCCAGGGAAGGGCCCAGCCCTGAAAGCTGTTGCTGCTCTTCACGGTGCCTTGGTGCCCTATCAACAGGAACAACAGCACTGGGCATCTGGGCTTTCCCAGAGACGCAACATCTCATGGCACTCGTCCGCGGCAGAGCCTCTTGCCGAAAAGTCAAACGTCCGGCTCCTTCTCCCACAGGGAAGGGCCCAGCCCTGAAAGCTGTTGCTGCTCTTCACGGTGCCTTGGCACCCTATGTACAGGCACAACAGCACTGGGGATCAGGGCTTTCCCAGAGACGCAACATCTCATGGCGCTCGGCCACGGCAGAGCCTTTTGCCGAAAAGGCAAACGTCCGGCTCCTTCTCCCACAGGGAAGGGCCCAGCCCTGAAAGCTGTTGCTGCTCTTCACGGTGCCTTGGCGCCCTATGTACAGGCACAACAGCACTGGGGATCTGGGCTTTCCCAGAGACTCAACATCTCATGGCGCTCGGCCACGGCAGAGCCACTTGCCGAAAAGGCAAACGTCCGGCTCCTTCTGCCACAGGGAAATGGCCAGGCCTGAAAGCTGTTGCTGCTCTTCACGGTGCCTTGGCGCCCTATCTACAGGCACAACAGCAGTGGAGATATGGGCTTTCCCAGAGACGCAACATCTCATGGCGCTCGGCCGCGGCAGAGCCTCTTGCCGAAAAGGCAAACGTCCGGCTCCTTCTCCCACAGGGAAACGCCCAGCCCTGAAAGCTGTTGCTGCTCTTCACGGTGCCTTGGCGCCCTATCTACAGGCACAACGGCACTGGGCATCTGGGCTTTCCCAGAGACGCAACATCTCATGGCGCTCGGCGACGGCAGAGCCTCTTGCCGAAAAGGCAAACGTCCGGCTCCTTCTGCCACAGGGAAACGCCCAGGCCTGAAAGCTGTTGCTGCTCTTCACGGTGCCTTGGCGCACTATCTACAGGCACAACAGTACTGGAGATATGGGCTTTCCCAGAGACGCAACATCTCATGGCGCTCGGCCGCGGCATAGCCTCTTGCCGAATAGGCAAACATCCGGCTCCTTCTGCCCCAGGGAAGGGCCCAGCCCTGAAAGCTGTTGCTGCTCTTCACGGTCCCTTGGTGCCCTATCTACAGGCACAACAGTACTGGAGATATGGGCTTTCCCAGAGACGCAACATCTCATGGCGCTCGGCCGCGGCAGAGCCTCTTGCCGAAAAGGCAAACGTCCGGCTCCTTCTCCCACAGGGAAGGGCCCAGCCCTGAAAGCTGTTGCTGCTCTTCACGGTGCCTTGGCACCCTATCTACAGGCACAACGGCACTGGGCATCTGGGCTTTCCCAGAGACGCAACATCTCATGGCGCTCGGCCACGGAAGAGCCTCTTGCCGAAAAGGCAAACATCCGGCTCCTTCTGCCCCAGGGAAGGGCCCAGCCCTGAAAGCTGTTGCTGCTCTTCACGGTGCCTTGGCACCCTATGTACAGGCACAACAGCACTGGGGATCAGGGCTTTCCCAGAGACGCAACATCTCATGGCGCTCGGCCACGGCAGAGCCTCTTGCCGAAAAGGCAAACATCCGGCTCCTTCTCCCACAGGGAAATGCCCAGCCCTGAAAGCTGTTGCTGCTCTTCACGGTGTCTTGGTGCCCTATCTACAGGCACAACAGCACTGGGGATCTGGGCTTTCCCAGAGACGCAACATCTCATGGCGCTCGGCCGCGGCAGAGCCTCTTGCCGAAAAGGCAAACGTCCGGCTCCTTCTCCCACAGGGAAATGCCCACCCCTGAAAGCTGTTGCTGCTCTTCACGGTGTCTTGGTGCCCTATCTACAGGCACAACAGCACTGGGGATCTGGGCTTTCCCAGAGACGCAACATCTCATGGCGCTCGGCCGCGGCAGAGCCTCTTGCCGAAAAGGCAAACGTCCGGCTCCTTCTCCCACAGGGAAATGCCCACCCCTGAAAGCTGTTGCTGCTCTTCACGGTGTCTTGGTGCCCTATCTACAGGCACAACAGCACTGGGGATCTGGGCTTTCCCAGAGACGCAACATCTCATGGCGCTCGGCCACATCAGAGCCTCTTGCCGAAAAGGCAAACGTCCAGCTCCTTCTGCCACAGGGAAATGGCCAGGCCTGAAAGCTGTTGCTGCTCTTCACGGTGCCTTGGCGCCCTATCTACAGGCACAACAGCACTGGAGATATGGGCTTTCCCAGAGACGCAACATCTCATGGCGCTCGGCCGCGGCAGAGCCTCTTGCCGAAAAGGCAAACGTCCGGCTCCTTCTCCCACAGGGAAGGGCCCAGCCCTGAAAGCTGTTGCTGCTCTTCACGGTGCCTTGGCACCCTATCTACAGGCACAACAGTACTGGAGATATGGGCTTTCCCAGAGACGCAACATCTCATGGCGCTCAGCCGCGGCAGAGCCTCTTGCCGAAAAGGCAAACGTCCGGCTCCTTCTCCCACAGGGAAGGGCCCAGCCCTGAAAGCTGTTGCTGCTCTTCACGGTGCCTTGGCACCCTATCTACAGGCACAACAGCACTGGGGATCTGGGCTTTCCCAGAGACGCAACATCTCATGGCGCTCGGCCGCGGCAGAGCCTCTTGCCGAAAAGGCAAACATCCGGCTCCTTCTGCCCCAGGGAAGGGCCCAGCCCTGAAAGCTGTTGCTGCTCTTCACGGTGCCTTGGCGCCCTATCTACAGGCAGAACAGCACTGGGGATCTGGGCTTTCCCAGAGACGCAACATCTCATGGCGCTCGGCCGCGGCAGAGCCTCTTGCCGAAAAGGCAAACGTCCGGCTCCTTCTCCCACAGGGAAGGGCCCAGCCCTGAAAGCTGTTGCTGCTCTTCACGGTGCCTTGGCACCCTATGTACAGGCACAACAGCACTGGGGATCTGTGCTTTCCCAGAGACGCAACATCTCATGGCGCTCGGCCGCGGCAGAGCCTCTTGCCGAAAAGGCAAACGTCCGGCTCCTTCTGCCACAGGGAAGGGCCCAGCCCTGAAAGCTGTTGCTGCTCTTCACGGTGCCTTGGCACCCTATGTACAGGCACAACAGCACTGGGGATCAGGGCTTTCCCAGAGACGCAACATCTCATGGCGCTCGGCCGCGGCAGAGCCTCTTGCCGAAAAGGCAAACGTCCGGCTGCTTCTGCCCCAGGGAAGGGCCCAGCCCTGAAAGCTGTTGCTGCTCTTCACGGTGCCTTGGCGCCCTATCTACAGGCACAACGGCAGTGGGGATCTGGGCTTTCCCAGAGACGCAACATCTCATGGCGCTCGGCCGCGGCAGATCCTCTTGCCGAAAAGGCAAACGTCCGGCTCCTTCTCCCACAGGGAAACGCCCAGCCCTGAAAGCTGTTGCTGCTCTTCACGGTGCCTTGGCGCCCTATCTACAGGCACAACAGTACTGGAGATATGGGCTTTCCCAGAGACGCAACATCTCATGGCGCTCGGCCGCGGCAGAGCCTCTTGCCGAAAAGGCAAACGTCCGGCTCCTTCTGCCCCAGGGAAGGGCCCAGCCCTGAAAGCTGTTGCTGCTCTTCACGGTGCCTTGGCACCCTATGTACAGGCACAACAGCACTAGGGATCAGGGCTTTCCCAGAGACGCAACATCTCATGGCGCTCGGCCACGGCAGAGCCTCTTGCCAAAAAGGCAAACGTCCGGCTCCTTCTCCCACAGGGAAGGGCCCAGCCCTGAAAGCTGTTGCTGCTCTTCACGGTGCCTTGGTGCCCTATCTACAGGCACAACAGCACTGGGCATCTGGGCTTTCCCAGAGACGCAACATCTCATGGCGCTCGGCCGCGGCAGAGCCTCTTGCCGAAAAGGCAAACGTCCGGCTCCTTCTCCCACAGGGAAATGCCCAGCCCTGAAAGCTGTTGCTGCTCTTCACGGTGTCTTGGTGCCCTATCTACAGGCACAACAGCACTGGGGATCTGGGCTTTCCCAGAGACGCAACATCTCATGGCGCTCGGCCACGGCAGAGCCTCTTGCCGAAAAGGCAAACGTCCGGCTCTTTCTGCCACAGGGAAATGGCGAGGCCTGAAAGCTGTTGCTGCTCTTCACGGTGCCTTGGCGCCCTATGTACAGGCACAACAGCACTGGGGATCAGGGCTTTCCCAGAGACGCAACATCTCATGGCGCTCGGCCGCGGCAGAGCCTCTTGCCGAAAAGGCAAACGTCCGGCTGCTTCTCCCACAGGGAAGGGCCCAGCCCTGAAAGCTGTTGCTGCTCTTCACGGTGCCTTGGTGCCCTATCTACAGGAACAACAGCACTGGGCATCTGGGCTTTTCCAGAGACGCAACATCTCATGGCGCAGGCCGCGGCAGAGCCTCTTGCCGAAAAGGCAAACGTCCGGCTCCTTCTCCCACAGGGAAGGGCCCAGCCCTGAAAGCTGTTGCTGCTCTTCACGGTGCCTTGGTGCCCTATCTACAGGCACAACAGCACTGGGGATCTGGGCTTTCCCAGAGACTCAACATCTCATGGCGCTCGGCCGCGGCAGAGCCTCTTGCCGAAAAGGCAAACGTCCGGCTCCTTCTCCCACAGGGAAATGCCCAGCCCTGAAAGCTGTTGCTGCTCTTCACGGTGTCTTGGTGCCCTATCTACAGGCACAACAGCACTGGGGATCTGGGCTTTCCCAGAGACGCAACATCTCATGGCGCTCGGCCACAGCAGAGCCTCTTGCCGAAAAGGCAAACGTCCGGCTCTTTCTGCCACAGGGAAATGGCGAGGCCTGAAAGGTGTTGCTGCTCTTCACGGTGCCTTGGCGCCCTATGTACAGGCACAACAGCACTGGGGATCAGGGCTTTCCCAGAGACGCAACATCTCATGGCGCTCGGCCGCGGCAGAGCCTCTTGCCGAAAAGGCAAACGTCCGGCTGCTTCTGCCCCAGGGAAGGGCCCAGCCCTGAAAGCTGTTGCTGCTCTTCACGGTGCCTTGGTGCCCTATCTACAGGAACAACAGCACTGGGCATCTGGGCTTTTCCAGAGACGCAACATCTCATGGCGCAGGCCGCGGCAGAGCCTCTTGCCGAAAAGGCAAACGTCCGGCTCCTTCTCCCACAGGGAAGGGCCCAGCCCTGAAAGCTGTTGCTGCTCTTCACGGTGCCTTGGTGCCCTATCTACAGGCACAACAGCACTGGGGATCTGGGCTTTCCCAGAGACTCAACATCTCATGGCGCTCGGCCGCGGCAGAGCCTCTTGCCGAAAAGGCAAACGTCCGGCTCCTTCTCCCACAGGGAAATGCCCAGCCCTGAAAGCTGTTGCTGCTCTTCACGGTGTCTTGGTGCCCTATCTACAGGCACAACAGCACTGGGGATCTGGGCTTTCCCAGAGACGCAACATCTCATGGCGCTCGGCCACAGCAGAGCCTCTTGCCGAAAAGGCAAACGTCCGGCTCTTTCTGCCACAGGGAAATGGCGAGGCCTGAAAGGTGTTGCTGCTCTTCACGGTGCCTTGGCGCCCTATGTACAGGCACAACAGCACTGGGGATCAGGGCTTTCCCAGAGACGCAACATCTCATGGCGCTCGGCCGCGGCAGAGCCTCTTGCCGAAAAGGCAAACGTCCGGCTGCTTCTGCCCCAGGGAAGGGCCCAGCCCTGAAAGCTGTTGCTGCTCTTCACGGTGCCTTGGTGCCCTATCTACAGGCACAACAGCACTGGGCATCTGGGCTTTCCCAGAGACGCAACATCTCATGGCGCTCGGCCGCGGCAGAGCCTCTTGCCGAAAAGGCAAACGTCCGGCTCCTTCTCCCACAGGGAAATGCCCAGCCCTGAAAGCTGTTGCTGCTCTTCACGGTGTCTTGGTGCCCTATCTACAGGCACAACAGCACTGGGGATCTGGGCTTTCCCAGAGACGCAACATCTCATGGCGCTCGGCCACGGCAGAGCCTCTTGCCGAAAAGGCAAACGTCCGGCTCTTTCTGCCACAGGGAAATGGCGAGGCCTGAAAGCTGTTGCTGCTCTTCACGGTGCCTTGGCGCCCTATGTACAGGCACAACAGCACTGGGGATCAGGGCTTTCCCAGAGACGCAACATCTCATGGCGCTCGGCCGCGGCAGAGCCTCTTGCCGAAAAGGCAAACGTCCGGCTGCTTCTCCCACAGGGAAGGGCCCAGCCCTGAAAGCTGTTGCTGCTCTTCACGGTGCCTTGGTGCCCTATCTACAGGAACAACAGCACTGGGCATCTGGGCTTTTCCAGAGACGCAACATCTCATGGCGCAGGCCGCGGCAGAGCCTCTTGCCGAAAAGGCAAACGTCCGGCTCCTTCTCCCACAGGGAAGGGCCCAGCCCTGAAAGCTGTTGCTGCTCTTCACGGTGCCTTGGTGCCCTATCTACAGGCACAACAGCACTGGGGATCTGGGCTTTCCCAGAGACTCAACATCTCATGGCGCTCGGCCGCGGCAGAGCCTCTTGCCGAAAAGGCAAACGTCCGGCTCCTTCTCCCACAGGGAAATGCCCAGCCCTGAAAGCTGTTGCTGCTCTTCACGGTGTCTTGGTGCCCTATCTACAGGCACAACAGCACTGGGGATCTGGGCTTTCCCAGAGACGCAACATCTCATGGCGCTCGGCCACAGCAGAGCCTCTTGCCGAAAAGGCAAACGTCCGGCTCTTTCTGCCACAGGGAAATGGCGAGGCCTGAAAGGTGTTGCTGCTCTTCACGGTGCCTTGGCGCCCTATGTACAGGCACAACAGCACTGGGGATCAGGGCTTTCCCAGAGACGCAACATCTCATGGCGCTCGGCCGCGGCAGAGCCTCTTGCCGAAAAGGCAAACGTCCGGCTGCTTCTGCCCCAGGGAAGGGCCCAGCCCTGAAAGCTGTTGCTGCTCTTCACGGTGCCTTGGTGCCCTATCTACAGGAACAACAGCACTGGGCATCTGGGCTTTTCCAGAGACGCAACATCTCATGGCGCAGGCCGCGGCAGAGCCTCTTGCCGAAAAGGCAAACGTCCGGCTCCTTCTCCCACAGGGAAGGGCCCAGCCCTGAAAGCTGTTGCTGCTCTTCACGGTGCCTTGGTGCCCTATCTACAGGCACAACAGCACTGGGGATCTGGGCTTTCCCAGAGACTCAACATCTCATGGCGCTCGGCCGCGGCAGAGCCTCTTGCCGAAAAGGCAAACGTCCGGCTCCTTCTCCCACAGGGAAATGCCCAGCCCTGAAAGCTGTTGCTGCTCTTCACGGTGTCTTGGTGCCCTATCTACAGGCACAACAGCACTGGGGATCTGGGCTTTCCCAGAGACGCAACATCTCATGGCGCTCGGCCACAGCAGAGCCTCTTGCCGAAAAGGCAAACGTCCGGCTCTTTCTGCCACAGGGAAATGGCGAGGCCTGAAAGGTGTTGCTGCTCTTCACGGTGCCTTGGCGCCCTATGTACAGGCACAACAGCACTGGGGATCAGGGCTTTCCCAGAGACGCAACATCTCATGGCGCTCGGCCGCGGCAGAGCCTCTTGCCGAAAAGGCAAACGTCCGGCTGCTTCTGCCCCAGGGAAGGGCCCAGCCCTGAAAGCTGTTGCTGCTCTTCACGGTGCCTTGGTGCCCTATCTACAGGAACAACAGCACTGGGCATCTGGGCTTTCCCAGAGACGCAACATCTCATGGCGCAGGCCGTGGCAGAGCCTCTTGCCGAAAAGGCAAACGTCCGGCTCCTTCTGCCCCAGGGAAGGGCCCAGCCCTGAAAGCTGTTGCTGCTCTTCACGGTGCCTTGGTGCCCTATCTACAGGCACAACAGCACTGGGCATCTGGGCTTTCCCAGAGACGCAACATCTCATGGCGCTCGGCCGCGGCAGAGCCTCTTGCCGAAAAGGCAAACGTCCGGCTCCTTCTCCCACAGGGAAGGGCCCAGCCCTGAAAGCTGTTGCTGCTCTTCACGGTGCCTTGGCACCCTATGTACAGGCACAACAGCACTGGGGATCAGGGCTTTCCCAGAGACGCAACATCTCATGGCGCTCGGCCGCGGCAGAGCCTCTTGCCGAAAAGGCAAACGTCCGGCTGCTTCTGCCCCAGGGAAGGGCCCAGCCCTGAAAGCTGTTGCTGCTCTTCACGGTGCCTTGGCGCCCTATCTACAGGCACAACAGTACTGGAGATATGGGCTTTCCCAGAGACGCAACATCTCATGGCGCTCGGCCGCGGCAGAGCCTCTTGCCGAAAAGGCAAACGTCCGGCTCCTTCTGCCCCAGGGAAGGGCCCAGCCCTGAAAGCTGTTGCTGCTCTTCACGGTGCCTTGGTGCCCTATCAACAGGAACAACAGCACTGGGCATCTGGGCTTTCCCAGAGACGCAACATCTCATGGCACTCGTCCGCGGCAGAGCCTCTTGCCGAAAAGGCAAACGTCCGGCTCCTTCTCCCACAGGGAAGGGCCCAGCCCTGAAAGCTGTTGCTGCTCTTCATGGTGCCTTGGCACCCTATCTACAGGCACAACGGCACTGGGGATCTGTGCTTTCCCAGAGACGCAACATCTCATGGCACTCGTCCGCGGCAGAGCCTCTTGCCGAAAAGTCAAACGTCCGGCTCCTTCTCCCACAGGGAAGGGCCCAGCCCTGAAAGCTGTTGCTGCTCTTCACGGTGCCTTGGTGCCCTATCAACAGGAACAACAGCACTGGGCATCTGGGCTTTCCCAGAGACGCAACATCTCATGGCGCTCGGCCGCGGCAGAACCTCTTGCCGAAAAGGCAAACATCCGGCTCCTTCTGCCCCAGGGAAGGGCCCAGCCCTGAAAGCTGTTGCTGCTCTTCACGGTGCCTTGGCGCCCTATCTACAGGCACAACAGCACTGGGGATCTGGGCTTTCCCAGAGACGCAACATCTCATGGCGCTCGGCCGCGGCAGAGCCTCTTGCCGAAAAGGCAAACGTCCGGCTCCTTCTCCCACAGGGAAGGGCCCAGCCCTGAAAGCTATTGCTGCTCTTCACGGTGCCTTGGCACCCTATGTACAGGCACAACAGCACTGGGGATCAGGGCTTTCCCAGAGACGCAACATCTCATGGCGCTCGGCCACGGCAGAGCCTCTTGCCAAAAAGGCAAACGTCTGGCTCCTTCTCCCACAGGGAAGGGCCCAGCCCTGAAAGCTGTTGCTGCTCTTCACGGTGCCTTGGTGCCCTATCTACAGGCACAACAGCACTGGGGATCTGGGCTTTCCCAGAGACGCAACATCTCATGGCGCTCGGCCGCGGCAGAGCCTCTTGCCGAAAAGGCAAACGTCCGGCTGCTTCTGCCCCAGGGAAGGGCCCAGCCCTGAAAGCTGTTGCTGCTCTTCACGGTGCCTTGGCGCCCTATCTACAGGCACAACGGCAGTGGGGATCAGGGCTTTCCCAGAGACGCAACATCTCATGGCGCTCGGCCGCGGCAGAGCCTCTTGCCGAAAAGGAAAACGTCCGGCTGCTTCTCCCACAGGGAAGGGCCCAGCCCTGAAAGCTGTTGCTGCTCTTCACGGTGCCTTGATGCCCTATCTACAGGAACAACAGCACTGGGCATCTGGGATTTCCCAGAGACGCAACATCTCATGGCGCAGGCCGCGGCAGAGCCTCTTGCCGAAAAGGCAAACGTCCGGCTCCTTCTCCCACAGGGAAGGGCCCAGCCCTGAAAGCTGTTGCTGCTCTTCACGGTGCCTTGGTGCCCTATCTACAGGCACAACAGCACTGGGGATCTGGGCTTTCCCAGAGACTCAACATCTCATGGCGCTCGGCCGCGGCAGAGCCTCTTGCCGAAAAGGCAAACGTCCGGCTCCTTCTCCCACAGGGAAATGCCCAGCCCTGAAAGCTGTTGCTGCTCTTCACGGTGTCTTGGTGCCCTATCTACAGGCACAACAGCACTGGGGATCTGGGCTTTCCCAGAGACGCAACATCTCATGGCGCTCGGCCACGGCAGAGCCTCTTGCCGAATAGGCAAACGTCCGGCTCTTTCTCCCACAGGGAAATGCCCAGCCCTGAAAGCTGTTGCTGCTCTTCACGGTGCCTTGGCGCCCTATGTACAGGCACAACAGCACTGGGGATCAGGGCTTTCCCAGAGACGCAACATCTCATGGCGCTCGGCCGCGGCAGAGCCTCTTGCCGAAAAGGCAAACGTCCGGCTCCTTCTCCCCCAGGGAAGGGCCCAGCCCTGAAAGCTGTTGCTGCTCTTCACGGTGCCTTGGTGCCCTATCTACAGGAACAACAGCACTGGGCATCTGGGCTTTCCCAGAGACGCAACATCTCATGGCGCTCGGCCGCGGCAGAGCCTCTTGCCGAAAAGGCAAACGTCCGGCTCCTTCTCCCACAGGGAAATGCCCAGCCCTGAAAGCTGTTGCTGCTCTTCACGGTGTCTTGGTGCCCTATCTACAGGCACAACAGCACTGGGGATCTGGGCTTTCCCAGAGACGCAACATCTCATGGCGCTCGGCCACGGCAGAGCCTCTTGCCGAAAAGGCAAACGTCCGGCTCTTTCTGCCACAGGGAAATGGCGAGGCCTGAAAGCTGTTGCTGCTCTTCACGGTGCCTTGGCGCCCTATGTACAGGCACAACAGCACTGGGGATCAGGGCTTTCCCAGAGACGCAACATCTCATGGCGCTCGGCCGCGGCAGAGCCTCTTGCCGAAAAGGCAAACGTCCGGCTGCTTCTCCCACAGGGAAGGGCCCAGCCCTGAAAGCTGTTGCTGCTCTTCACGGTGCCTTGGTGCCCTATCTACAGGAACAACAGCACTGGGCATCTGGGCTTTTCCAGAGACGCAACATCTCATGGCGCAGGCCGCGGCAGAGCCTCTTGCCGAAAAGGCAAACGTCCGGCTCCTTCTCCCACAGGGAAGGGCCCAGCCCTGAAAGCTGTTGCTGCTCTTCACGGTGCCTTGGTGCCCTATCTACAGGCACAACAGCACTGGGGATCTGGGCTTTCCCAGAGACTCAACATCTCATGGCGCTCGGCCGCGGCAGAGCCTCTTGCCGAAAAGGCAAACGTCCGGCTCCTTCTCCCACAGGGAAATGCCCAGCCCTGAAAGCTGTTGCTGCTCTTCACGGTGTCTTGGTGCCCTATCTACAGGCACAACAGCACTGGGGATCTGGGCTTTCCCAGAGACGCAACATCTCATGGCGCTCGGCCACAGCAGAGCCTCTTGCCGAAAAGGCAAACGTCCGGCTCTTTCTGCCACAGGGAAATGGCGAGGCCTGAAAGGTGTTGCTGCTCTTCACGGTGCCTTGGCGC
Organism: Harpia harpyja; assembly: GCF_026419915.1. Lineage (NCBI taxonomy): Eukaryota > Metazoa > Chordata > Aves > Accipitriformes > Accipitridae > Harpia > Harpia harpyja. The sequence goes on along the minus strand of NW_026293197.1, from coordinate 173,896 downwards.
CCTATGTACAGGCACAACAGCACTGGGGATCAGGGCTTTCCCAGAGACGCAACATCTCATGGCGCTCGGCCGCGGCAGAGCCTCTTGCCGAAAAGGCAAACGTCCGGCTGCTTCTGCCCCAGGGAAGGGCCCAGCCCTGAAAGCTGTTGCTGCTCTTCACGGTGCCTTGGTGCCCTATCTACAGGAACAACAGCACTGGGCATCTGGGCTTTTCCAGAGACGCAACATCTCATGGCGCAGGCCGCGGCAGAGCCTCTTGCCGAAAAGGCAAACGTCCGGCTCCTTCTCCCACAGGGAAGGGCCCAGCCCTGAAAGCTGTTGCTGCTCTTCACGGTGCCTTGGTGCCCTATCTACAGGCACAACAGCACTGGGGATCTGGGCTTTCCCAGAGACTCAACATCTCATGGCGCTCGGCCGCGGCAGAGCCTCTTGCCGAAAAGGCAAACGTCCAGCTGCTTCTGCCCCAGGGAAGGGCCCAGCCCTGAAAGCTGTTGCTGCTCTTCACGGTGCCTTGGTGCCCTATCTACAGGAACAACAGCACTGGGCATCTGGGCTTTCCCAGAGACGCAACATCTCATGGCGCAGGCCGTGGCAGAGCCTCTTGCCGAAAAGGCAAACGTCCGGCTCCTTCTGCCCCAGGGAAGGGCCCAGCCCTGAAAGCTGTTGCTGCTCTTCACGGTGCCTTGGTGCCCTATCTACAGGCACAACAGCACTGGGGATCTGGGCTTTCCCAGAGACGCAACATCTCATGGCGCTCGGCCGCGGCAGAGCCTCTTGCCGAAAAGGCAAACGTCCGGCTCCTTCTCCCACAGGGAAGGGCCCAGCCCTGAAAGCTGTTGCTGCTCTTCACGGTGCCTTGGCACCCTATGTACAGGCACAACAGCACTGGGGATCAGGGCTTTCCCAGAGACGCAACATCTCATGGCGCTCGGCCGCGGCAGAGCCTCTTGCCGAAAAGGCAAACGTCCGGCTGCTTCTGCCCCAGGGAAGGGCCCAGCCCTGAAAGCTGTTGCTGCTCTTCACGGTGCCTTGGCGCCCTATCTACAGGCACAACGGCAGTGGGGATCTGGGCTTTCCCAGAGACGCAACATCTCATGGCGCTCGGCCGCGGCAGATCCTCTTGCCGAAAAGGCAAACGTCCGGCTCCTTCTCCCACAGGGAAGGGCCCAGCCCTGAAAGCTGTTGCTGCTCTTCACGGTGCCTTGGCGCCCTATCTACAGGCACAACAGTACTGGAGATATGGGCTTTCCCAGAGACGCAACATCTCATGGCGCTCGGCCGCGGCAGAGCCTCTTGCCGAAAAGGCAAACGTCCGGCTCCTTCTGCCCCAGGGAAGGGCCCAGCCCTGAAAGCTGTTGCTGCTCTTCACGGTGCCTTGGTGCCCTATCAACAGGAACAACAGCACTGGGCATCTGGGCTTTCCCAGAGACGCAACATCTCATGGCACTCGTCCGCGGCAGAGCCTCTTGCCGAAAAGGCAAACGTCCGGCTCCTTCTCCCACAGGGAAGGGCCCAGCCCTGAAAGCTGTTGCTGCTCTTCATGGTGCCTTGGCACCCTATCTACAGGCACAACGGCACTGGGGATCTGGGCTTTCCCAGAGACGCAACATCTCATGGCACTCGTCCGTGGCAGAGCCTCTTGCCGAAAAGTCAAACGTCCGGCTCCTTCTCCCACAGGGAAGGGCCCAGCCCTGAAAGCTGTTGCTGCTCTTCACGGTGCCTTGGTGCCCTATCAACAGGAACAACAGCACTGGGCATCTGGGCTTTCCCAGAGACGCAACATCTCATGGCGCTCGGCCGCGGCAGAACCTCTTGCCGAAAAGGCAAACATCCGGCTCCTTCTGCCCCAGGGAAGGGCCCAGCCCTGAAAGCTGTTGCTGCTCTTCACGGTGCCTTGGCGCCCTATCTACAGGCACAACAGCACTGGGGATCTGGGCTTTCCCAGAGACGCAACATCTCATGGCGCTCGGCCGCGGCAGAGCCTCTTGCCGAAAAGGCAAACGTCCGGCTCCTTCTCCCACAGGGAAGGGCCCAGCCCTGAAAGCTATTGCTGCTCTTCACGGTGCCTTGGCACCCTATGTACAGGCACAACAGCACTGGGGATCAGGGCTTTCCCAGAGACGCAACATCTCATGGCGCTCGGCCACGGCAGAGCCTCTTGCCAAAAAGGCAAACGTCTGGCTCCTTCTCCCACAGGGAAGGGCCCAGCCCTGAAAGCTGTTGCTGCTCTTCACGGTGCCTTGGTGCCCTATCTACAGGCACAACAGCACTGGGGATCTGGGCTTTCCCAGAGACGCAACATCTCATGGCGCTCGGCCGCGGCAGAGCCTCTTGCCGAAAAGGCAAACGTCCGGCTGCTTCTGCCCCAGGGAAGGGCCCAGCCCTGAAAGCTGTTGCTGCTCTTCACGGTGCCTTGGCGCCCTATCTACAGGCACAACGGCAGTGGGGATCAGGGCTTTCCCAGAGACGCAACATCTCATGGCGCTCGGCCGCGGCAGAGCCTCTTGCCGAAAAGGAAAACGTCCGGCTGCTTCTCCCACAGGGAAGGGCCCAGCCCTGAAAGCTGTTGCTGCTCTTCACGGTGCCTTGATGCCCTATCTACAGGAACAACAGCACTGGGCATCTGGGATTTCCCAGAGACGCAACATCTCATGGCGCAGGCCGCGGCAGAGCCTCTTGCCGAAAAGGCAAACGTCCGGCTCCTTCTCCCACAGGGAAGGGCCCAGCCCTGAAAGCTGTTGCTGCTCTTCACGGTGCCTTGGTGCCCTATCTACAGGCACAACAGCACTGGGGATCTGGGCTTTCCCAGAGACTCAACATCTCATGGCGCTCGGCCGCGGCAGAGCCTCTTGCCGAAAAGGCAAACGTCCGGCTCCTTCTCCCACAGGGAAATGCCCAGCCCTGAAAGCTGTTGCTGCTCTTCACGGTGTCTTGGTGCCCTATCTACAGGCACAACAGCACTGGGGATCTGGGCTTTCCCAGAGACGCAACATCTCATGGCGCTCGGCCACGGCAGAGCCTCTTGCCGAATAGGCAAACGTCCGGCTCTTTCTCCCACAGGGAAATGCCCAGCCCTGAAAGCTGTTGCTGCTCTTCACGGTGCCTTGGCGCCCTATGTACAGGCACAACAGCACTGGGGATCAGGGCTTTCCCAGAGACGCAACATCTCATGGCGCTCGGCCGCGGCAGAGCCTCTTGCCGAAAAGGCAAACGTCCGGCTCCTTCTCCCCCAGGGAAGGGCCCAGCCCTGAAAGCTGTTGCTGCTCTTCACGGTGCCTTGGTGCCCTATCTACAGGAACAACAGCACTGGGCATCTGGGCTTTCCCAGAGACGCAACATCTCATGGCGCAGGCCGCGGCAGAGCCTCTTGCCGAAAAGGCAAACGTCCGGCTCCTTCTCCCACAGGGAAGGGCCCAGCCCTGAAAGCTGTTGCTGCTCTTCACGGTGCCTTGGTGCCCTATCTACAGGCACAACAGTACTGGAGATATGGGCTTTCCCAGAGACGCAACATCTCATGGCGCTCGGCCGCGGCATAGCCTCTTGCCGAATAGGCAAACATCCGGCTCCTTCTGCCCCAGGGAAGGGCCCAGCCCTGAAAGCTGTTGCTGCTCTTCACGGTGCCTTGGTGTCCTATCTACAGGAACAACAGCACTGGGCATCTGGGCTTTCCCAGAGACACAACATCTCATGGCGCTTGGCCGCGGCAGAGCCTCTTGCCGAAAAGGCAAACGTCCGGCTCCTTCTCCCAGAGGGAAGGGCCCAGCCCTGAAAGCTGTTGCTGCTCTTCACGGTGCCTTGGCACCCTATGTACAGGCACAACAGCACTGGGGATCAGGGCTTTCCCAGAGACGCAACATCTCATGGCGCTCGGCCACGGCAGAGCCTCGTGCCGAAAAGGCAAACGTCCGGCTGCTTCTGCCCCAGGGAAGGGCCCAGCCCTGAAAGCTGTTGCTGCTCTTCACGGTGCCTTGGCGCCCTATCTACAGGCACAACGGCAGTGGGGATCTGGGCTTTCCCAGAGACGCAACATCTCATGGCGCTCGGCCACGGCAGAGCCTCTTGCCGAAAAGGCAAACGTCCGGCTCCTTCTGCCACAGGGAAATGGCCAGGCCTGAAAGGTGTTGCTGCTCTTCACGGTGCCTTGGCACCCTATCTACAGGCACAACAGCACTGGGGATCTGGGCTTTCCCAGAGACGCAACATCTCATGGCGCTCGGCCGCGGCAGAGCCTCTTGCCGAAAAGGCAAACGTCCGGCTCCTTCTCCCACAGGGAAGGGCCCAGCCCTGAAAGCTGTTGCTGCTCTTCACGGTGCCTTGGCACCCTATGTACAGGCACAACAGCACTGGGGATCTGTGCTTTCCCAGAGACGCAACATCTCATGGCGCTCGGCCACGGCAGAGCCTCTTGCCAAAAAGGCAAACGTCTGGCTCCTTCTCCCACAGGGAAGGGCCCAGCCCTGAAAGCTGTTGCTGCTCTTCACGGTGCCTTGGCGCCCTATCTACAGGCACAACAGCACTGGGGATCTGGGCTTTCCCAGAGACGCAACATCTCATGGCGCTCGGCCGCGGCAGAGCCTCTTGCCGAAAAGGCAAACGTCCGGCTCCTTCTCCCACAGGGAAATGCCCAGCCCTGAAAGCTGTTGCTGCTCTTCACGGTGTCTTGGTGCCCTATCTACAGGCACAACAGCACTGGGGATCTGGGCTTTCCCAGAGACGCAACATCTCATGGCGCTCGGCCGCGGCAGAGCCTCTTGCCGAAAAGGCAAACGTCCGGCTCTTTCTGCCACAGGGAAATGGCGAGGCCTGAAAGCTGTTGCTGCTCTTCACGGTGCCTTGGCGCCCTATGTACAGGCACAACAGCACTGGGGATCAGGGCTTTCCCAGAGACGCAACATCTCATGGCGCTCGGCCACGGCAGAGCCTCTTGCCAAAAAGGCAAACGTCCGGCTGCTTCTCCCACAGGGAAGGGCCCAGCCCTGAAAGCTGTTGCTGCTCTTCACGGTGCCTTGGTGCCCTATCTACAGGAACAACAGCACTGGGCATCTGGGCTTTCCCAGAGACGCAACATCTCATGGCGCAGGCCGCGGCAGAGCCTCTTGCCGAAAAGGCAAACGTCCGGCTCCTTCTCCCACAGGGAAGGGCCCAGCCCTGAAAGCTGTTGCTGCTCTTCACGGTGCCTTGGTGCCCTATCTACAGGCACAACAGCACTGGGGATCTGGGCTTTCCCAGAGACGCAACATCTCATGGCGCTCGGCCGCGGCAGAGCCTCTTGCCGAAAAGGCAAACGTCCGGCTCCTTCTCCCACAGGGAAGGGCCCAGCCCTGAAAGCTGTTGCTGCTCTTCACGGTGCCTTGGCACCCTATGTACAGGCACAACAGCACTGGGGATCAGGGCTTTCCCAGAGACGCAACATCTCATGGCGCTCGGCCGCGGCAGAGCCTCTTGCCGAAAAGGCAAACGTCCGGCTCCTTCTGCCCCAGGGAAGGGCCCAGCCCTGAAAGCTGTTGCTGCTCTTCACGGTGCCTTGGTGCCCTATCAACAGGAACAACAGCACTGGGCATCTGGGCTTTCCCAGAGACGCAACATCTCATGGCACTCGTCCGCGGCAGAGCCTCTTGCCGAAAAGGCAAACGTCCGGCTCCTTCTCCCACAGGGAAGGGCCCAGCCCTGAAAGCTGTTGCTGCTCTTCACGGTGCCTTGGCACCCTATCTACAGGCACAACGGCACTGGGGATCTGGGCTTTCCCAGAGACGCAACATCTCATAGCACTCGTCCGCGGCAGAGCCTCTTGCCGAAAAGTCAAACGTCCGGCTCCTTCTCCCACAGGGAAGGGCCCAGCCCTGAAAGCTGTTGCTGCTCTTCACGGTGCCTTGGTGCCCTATCAACAGGAACAACAGCACTGGGCATCTGGGCTTTCCCAGAGACGCAACATCTCATGGCGCTCGGCCGCGGCAGAACCTCTTGCCGAAAAGGCAAACATCCGGCTCCTTCTCCCACAGGGAAGGGCCCAGCCCTGAAAGCTGTTGCTGCTCTTCACGGTGCCTTGGCGCCCTATCTACAGGCACAACAGCACTGGGGATCTGGGCTTTCCCAGAGACGCAACATCTCATGGCGCTCGGCCGCGGCAGAGCCTCTTGCCGAAAAGGCAAACGTCCGGCTCCTTCTCCCACAGGGAAGGGCCCAGCCCTGAAAGCTGTTGCTGCTCTTCACGGTGCCTTGGCACCCTATGTACAGGCACAACAGCACTGGGGATCTGTGCTTTCCCAGAGACGCAACATCTCATGGCGCTCGGCCACGGCAGAGCCTCTTGCCAAAAAGGCAAACGTCTGGCTCCTTCTCCCACAGGGAAGGGCCCAGCCCTGAAAGCTGTTGCTGCTCTTCACGGTGCCTTGGCGCCCTATCTACAGGCACAACAGCACTGGGGATCTGGGCTTTCCCAGAGACGCAACATCTCATGGCGCTCGGCCGCGGCAGAGCCTCTTGCCGAAAAGGCAAACGTCCGGCTCCTTCTCCCACAGGGAAATGCCCAGCCCTGAAAGCTGTTGCTGCTCTTCACGGTGTCTTGGTGCCCTATCTACAGGCACAACAGCACTGGGGATCTGGGCTTTCCCAGAGACGCAACATCTCATGGCGCTCGGCCGCGGCAGAGCCTCTTGCCGAAAAGGCAAACGTCCGGCTCTTTCTGCCACAGGGAAATGGCGAGGCCTGAAAGCTGTTGCTGCTCTTCACGGTGCCTTGGCGCCCTATGTACAGGCACAACAGCACTGGGGATCTGGGCTTTCCCAGAGACGCAACATCTCATGGCGCTCGGCCACGGCAGAGCCTCTTGCCAAAAAGGCAAACGTCCGGCTGCTTCTCCCACAGGGAAGGGCCCAGCCCTGAAAGCTGTTGCTGCTCTTCACGGTGCCTTGGTGCCCTATCAACAGGAACAACAGCACTGGGCATCTGGGCTTTCCCAGAGACGCAACATCTCATGGCACTCGTCCGCGGCAGAGCCTCTTGCCGAAAAGGCAAACGTCCGGCTCCTTCTCCCACAGGGAAGGGCCCAGCCCTGAAAGCTGTTGCTGCTCTTCACGGTGCCTTGGCACCCTATCTACAGGCACAACGGCACTGGGGATCTGGGCTTTCCCAGAGACGCAACATCTCATGGCACTCGTCCGCGGCAGAGCCTCTTGCCGAAAAGTCAAACGTCCGGCTCCTTCTCCCACAGGGAAGGGCCCAGCCCTGAAAGCTGTTGCTGCTCTTCACGGTGCCTTGGTGCCCTATCAACAGGAACAACAGCACTGGGCATCTGGGCTTTCCCAGAGACGCAACATCTCATGGCGCTCGGCCGCGGCAGAACCTCTTGCCGAAAAGGCAAACATCCGGCTCCTTCTGCCCCAGGGAAGGGCCCAGCCCTGAAAGCTGTTGCTGCTCTTCACGGTGCCTTGGCGCCCTATCTACAGGCACAACAGCACTGGGGATCTGGGCTTTCCCAGAGACGCAACATCTCATGGCGCTCGGCCGCGGCAGAGCCTCTTGCCGAAAAGGCAAACGTCCGGCTCCTTCTCCCACAGGGAAGGGCCCAGCCCTGAAAGCTGTTGCTGCTCTTCACGGTGCCTTGGCACCCTATGTACAGGCACAACAGCACTGGGGATCTGTGCTTTCCCAGAGACGCAACATCTCATGGCGCTCGGCCACGGCAGAGCCTCTTGCCAAAAAGGCAAACGTCTGGCTCCTTCTCCCACAGGGAAGGGCCCAGCCCTGAAAGCTGTTGCTGCTCTTCACGGTGCCTTGGCGCCCTATCTACAGGCACAACGGCAGTGGGGATCTGGGCTTTCCCAGAGACGCAACATCTCATGGCGCTCGGCCGCGGCAGAGCCTCTTGCCGAAAAGGCAAACGTCCGGCTCCTTCTCCCACAGGGAAATGCCCAGCCCTGAAAGCTGTTGCTGCTCTTCACGGTGTCTTGGTGCCCTATCTACAGGCACAACAGCACTGGGGATCTGGGCTTTCCCAGAGACGCAACATCTCATGGCGCTCGGCCGCGGCAGAGCCTCTTGCCGAAAAGGCAAACGTCCGGCTCTTTCTGCCACAGGGAAATGGCGAGGCCTGAAAGCTGTTGCTGCTCTTCACGGTGCCTTGGCGCCCTATGTACAGGCACAACAGCACTGGGGATCAGGGCTTTCCCAGAGACGCAACATCTCATGGCGCTCGGCCGCGGCAGAGCCTCTTGCCGAAAAGGCAAACGTCCGGCTGCTTCTCCCACAGGGAAGGGCCCAGCCCTGAAAGCTGTTGCTGCTCTTCACGGTGCCTTGGCACCCTATCTACAGGCACAACAGCACTGGGCATCTGGGCTTTCCCAGAGACGCAACATCTCATGGCGCAGGCCGCGGCAGAGCCTCTTGCCGAAAAGGCAAACGTCTGGCTCCTTCTCCCACAGGGAAGGGCCCAGCCCTGAAAGCTGTTGCTGCTCTTCACGGTGCCTTGGTGCCCTATCTACAGGCACAACAGCACTGGGGATCTGGGCTTTCCCAGAGACGCAACATTTCATGGCGCTCGGCCGCGGCATAGCCTCTTGCCGAATAGGCAAACATCCGCCTCCTTCTGCCCCAGGGAAGGGCCCAGCCCTGAAAGCTGTTGCTGCTCTTCACGGTGCCTTGGTGTCCTATCTACAGGCACAACAGCACTGGGGATCTGGGCTTTCCCAGAGACACAACATCTCATGGCGCTTGGCCGCGGCAGAGCCTCTTGCCGAAAAGGCAAATGTCCGGCTCTTTCTCCCAGAGGGAAGGGCCCAGACCTGAAAGCTGTTGCTGCTCTTCACGGTGCCTTGGCACCCTATGTACAGGCACAACAGCACTGGGGATCAGGGCTTTCCCAGAGACGCAACATCTCATGGCGCTCGGCCACGGCAGAGCCTCGTGCCGAAAAGGCAAACGTCCGGCTGCTTCTGCCCCAGGGAAGGGCCCAGCCCTGAAAGCTGTTGCTGCTCTTCACGGTGCCTTGGCGCCCTATCTACAGGCACAACGGCACTGGGCATCTGGGCTTTCCCAGAGACGCAACATCTCATGGCGCTCGGCCACGGCAGAGCCTCTTGCCGAAAAGGCAAACGTCCGGCTCCTTCTGCCACAGGGAAATGCCCAGCCCTGAAAGCTGTTGCTGCTCTTCACGGTGCCTTGGCACCCTATCTACAGGCACAACAGCACTGGAGATATGGGCTTTCCCAGAGACGCAACATCTCATGGCGCTCGGCCGCGGCATAGCCTCTTGCCGAAAAGGCAAACGTCCGGCTCCTTCTCCCACAGGGAAGGGCCCAGCCCTGAAAGCTGTTGCTGCTCTTCACGGTGCCTTGGCACCCTATCTACAGGCACAACGGCACTGGGGATCTGGGCTTTCCCAGAGACGCAACATCTCATGGCGCTCGGCCGCGGCAGAACCTCTTGCCGAAAAGGCAAACATCCGGCTCCTTCTGCCCCAGGGAAGGGCCCAGCCCTGAAAGCTGTTGCTGCTCTTCACGGTGCCTTGGCGCCCTATCTACAGGCACAACAGCACTGGGGATCTGGGCTTTCCCAGAGACGCAACATCTCATGGCGCTCGGCCGCGGCAGAGCCTCTTGCCGAAAAGGCAAACGTCCGGCTCCTTCTCCCACAGGGAAGGGCCCAGCCCTGAAAGCTGTTGCTGCTCTTCACGGTGCCTTGGCACCCTATGTACAGGCACAACAGCACTGGGGATCAGGGCTTTCCCAGAGACGCAACATCTCATGGCGCTCGGCCACGGCAGAGCCTCTTGCCAAAAAGGCAAACGTCTGGCTCCTTCTCCCACAGGGAAGGGCCCAGCCCTGAAAGCTGTTGCTGCTCTTCACGGTGCCTTGGTGCCCTATCTACAGGCACAACAGCACTGGGGATCTGGGCTTTCCCAGAGACGCAACATCTCATGGCGCTCGGCCGCGGCAGAGCCTCTTGCCGAAAAGGCAAACGTCCGGCTCCTTCTGCCCCAGGGAAGGGCCCAGCCCTGAAAGCTGTTGCTGCTCTTCACGGTGTCTTGGTGCCCTATCTACAGGCACAACAGCACTGGGGATCTGGGCTTTCCCAGAGACGCAACATCTCATGGCGCTCGGCCACGGCAGAGCCTCTTGCCGAAAAGGCAAACGTCCGGCTCTTTCTGCCACAGGGAAATGGTGAGGCCTGAAAGCTGTTGCTGCTCTTCACGGTGCCTTGGCGCCCTATCTACAGGCACAACAGCACTGGGGATCAGGGCTTTCCCAGAGACGCAACATCTCATGGCGCTCGGCCGCGGCAGAGCCTCTTGCCGAAAAGGCAAACGTCCGGCTGCTTCTGCCCCAGGGAAGGGCCCAGCCCTGAAAGCTGTTGCTGCTCTTCACGGTGCCTTGGTGCCCTATCTATAGGAACAACAGCACTGGGCATCTGGGCTTTCCCAGAGACGCAACATCTCATGGCGCAGGCCGCGGCAGAGCCTCTTGCCGAAAAGGCAAACGTCCGGCTCCTTCTCCCACAGGGAAGGGCCCAGCCCTGAAAGCTGTTGCTGCTCTTCACGGTGCCTTGGTGCCCTATCTACAGGCACAACAGCACTGGGGATCTGGGCTTTCCCAGAGACTCAACATCTCATGGCGCTCGGCCGCGGCAGAGCCTCTTGCCGAAAAGGCAAACGTCCGGCTCCTTCTCCCACAGGGAAGGGCCCAGCCCTGAAAGCTGTTGCTGCTCTTCACGGTGTCTTGGTGCCCTATCTACAGGCACAACAGCACTGGGGATCTGGGCTTTCCCAGAGACGCAACATCTCATGGCGCTCGGCCACGGCAGAGCCTCTTGCCGAAAAGGCAAACGTCCGGCTCTTTCTGCCACAGGGAAATGGCGAGGCCTGAAAGCTGTTGCTGCTCTTCACGGTGCCTTGGCGCCCTATGTACAGGCACAACAGCACTGGGGATCAGGGCTTTCCCAGAGACGCAACATCTCATGGCGCTCGGCCGCGGCAGAGCCTCTTGCCGAAAAGGCAAACGTCCGGCTGCTTCTGCCCCAGGGAAGGGCCCAGCCCTGAAAGCTGTTGCTGCTCTTCACGGTGCCTTGGTACCCTATCTACAGGAACAACAGCACTGGGCATCTGGGCTTTCCCAGAGACGCAACATCTCATGGCGCAGGCCGCGGCAGAGCCTCTTGCCGAAAAGGCAAACGTCCGGCTCCTTCTCCCACAGGGAAGGGCCCAGCCCTGAAAGCTGTTGCTGCTCTTCACGGTGCCTTGGTGCCCTATCTACAGGCACAACAGTACTGGAGATATGGGCTTTCCCAGAGACGCAACATCTCATGGCGCTCGGCCGCGGCATAGCCTCTTGCCGAATAGGCAAACATCCGGCTCCTTCTGCCCCAGGGAAGGGCCCAGCCCTGAAAGCTGTTGCTGCTCTTCACGGTGCCTTGGTGTACTATCTACAGGAACAACAGCACTGGGCATCTGGGCTTTCCCAGAGACACAACATCTCATGGCGCTTGGCCGCGGCAGAGCCTCTTGCCGAAAAGGCAAACGTCCGGCTCCTTCTCCCAGAGGGAAGGGCCCAGCCCTGAAAGCTGTTGCTGCTCTTCACGGTGCCTTGGCACCCTATCTACAGGCACAACAGCACTGGGGATCAGGGCTTTCCCAGAGACGCAACATCTCATGGCGCTCGGCCACGGCAGAGCCTCGTGCCGAAAAGGCAAACGTCCGGCTGCTTCTGCCCCAGGGAAGGGCCCAGCCCTGAAAGCTGTTGCTGCTCTTCACGGTGCCTTGGCGCCCTATCTACAGGCACAACGGCAGTGGGGATCTGGGCTTTCCCAGAGACGCAACATCTCATGGCGCTCGGCCACGGCAGAGCCTCTTGCCGAAAAGGCAAACGTCCGGCTCCTTCTGCCACAGGGAAACGGCCAGGCCTGAAAGGTGTTGCTGCTCTTCACGGTGCCTTGGCACCCTATCTACAGGCACAACAGCACTGGAGATATGGGCTTTCCCAGAGACGCAACATCTCATGGCGCTCGGCCGCGGCATAGCCTCTTGCCGAAAAGGCAAACGTCCGGCTCCTTCTGCCCCAGGGAAGGGCCCAGCCCTGAAAGCTGTTGCTGCTCTTCACGGTGCCTTGGTGCCCTATCAACAGGAACAACAGCACTGGGCATCTGGGCTTTCCCAGAGACGCAACATCTCATGGCACTCGTCCGCGGCAGAGCCTCTTGCCGAAAAGGCAAACGTCCGGCTCCTTCTCCCACAGGGAAGGGCCCAGCCCTGAAAGCTGTTGCTGCTCTTCACGGTGCCTTGGCACCCTATCTACAGGCACAACGGCACTGGGCATCTGGGCTTTCCCAGAGACGCAACATCTCATGGCGCTCGGCCCCGGCAGAGCCTCTTGCCGAAAAGGCAAACGTCCGGCTGCTTCTGCCCCAGGGAAGGGCCCAGTCCTGAAAGCTGTTGCTGCTCTTCACGGTGCCTTGGCACCCTATGTACAGGCACAACAGCACTGGGGATCAGGGCTTTCCCAGAGACGCAACATCTCATGGCGCTCGGCCACTGCAGAGCCTTTTGCCGAAAAGGCAAACGTCCGGCTCCTTCTCCCACAGGGAAGGGCCCAGCCCTGAAAGCTGTTGCTGCTCTTCACGGTGCCTTGGCGCCCTATGTACAGGCACAACAGCACTGGGGATCTGGGCTTTCCCAGAGACTCAACATCTCATGGCGCTCGGCCACGGCAGAGCCACTTGCCGAAAAGGCAAACGTCCGGCTCCTTCTGCCACAGGGAAATGGCCAGGCCTGAAAGCTGTTGCTGCTCTTCACGGTGCCTTGGCGCCCTATCTACAGGCACAACAGCAGTGGAGATATGGGCTTTCCCAGAGACGCAACATCTCATGGCGCTCGGCCGCGGCAGAGCCTCTTGCCGAAAAGGCAAACGTCCGGCTCCTTCTCCCACAGGGAAACGCCCAGCCCTGAAAGCTGTTGCTGCTCTTCACGGTGCCTTGGCGCCCTATCTACAGGCACAACGGCACTGGGGATCTGGGCTTTCCCAGAGACGCAACATCTCATGGCGCTCGGCCGCGGCAGAGCCTCTTGCCGAAAAGGCAAACATCCGGCTCCTTCTGCCCCAGGGAAGGGCCCAGCCCTGAAAGCTGTTGCTGCTCTTCACGGTGCCTTGGCGCCCTATCTACAGGCAGAACAGCACTGGGGATCTGGGCTTTCCCAGAGACGCAACATCTCATGGCGCTCGGCCGCGGCAGAGCCTCTTGCCGAAAAGGCAAACGTCCGGCTCCTTCTCCCACAGGGAAGGGCCCAGCCCTGAAAGCTGTTGCTGCTCTTCACGGTGCCTTGGCACCCTATGTACAGGCACAACAGCACTGGGGATCTGTGCTTTCCCAGAGACGCAACATCTCATGGCGCTCGGCCGCGGCAGAGCCTCTTGCCGAAAAGGCAAACGTCCGGCTCCTTCTCCCACAGGGAAGGGCCCAGCCCTGAAAGCTGTTGCTGCTCTTCACGGTGCCTTGGCACCCTATGTACAGGCACAACAGCACTGGGGATCAGGGCTTTCCCAGAGATGCAACATCTCATGGCGCTCGGCCGCGGCAGAGCCTCTTGCCGAAAAGGCAAACGTCCGGCTCCTTCTCCCACAGGGAAGGGCCCAGCCCTGAAAGCTGTTGCTGCTCTTCACGGTGCCTTGGCGCCCTATCTACAGGCACAACGGCAGTGGGGATCTGGGCTTTCCCAGAGACGCAACATCTCATGGCGCTCGGCCGCGGCAGATCCTCTTGCCGAAAAGGCAAACGTCCGGCTCCTTCTCCCACAGGGAAACGCCCAGCCCTGAAAGCTGTTGCTGCTCTTCACGGTGCCTTGGCGCCCTATCTACAGGCACAACAGTACTGGAGATATGGGCTTTCCCAGAGACGCAACATCTCATGGCGCTCGGCCGCGGCAGAGCCTCTTGCCGAAAAGGCAAACGTCCGGCTCCTTCTGCCCCAGGGAAGGGCCCAGCCCTGAAAGCTGTTGCTGCTCTTCACGGTGCCTTGGTGCCCTATCAACAGGAACAACAGCACTGGGCATCTGGGCTTTCCCAGAGACGCAACATCTCATGGCAATCGTCCGCGGCAGAGCCTCTTGCCGAAAAGTCAAACGTCCGGCTCCTTCTCCCACAGGGAAGGGCCCAGCCCTGAAAGCTGTTGCTGCTCTTCACGGTGCATTGGCACCCTATCTACAGGCACAACGGCACTGGGGATCTGGGCTTTCCCAGAGACGCAACATCTCATGGCGCTCGGCCGCGGCAGAACCTCTTGCCGAAAAGGCAAACATCCGGCTCCTTCTGCCCCAGGGAAGGGCCCAGCCCTGAAAGCTGTTGCTGCTCTTCACGGTGCCTTGGCTCCCTATCTACAGGCACAACAGCACTGGGGATCTGTGCTTTCCCAGAGACGCAACATCTCATGGCGCTCGGCCGCGGCAGAGCCTCTTGCCGAAAAGGCAAACGTCCGGCTGCTTCTGCCCCAGGGAAGGGCCCAGCCCTGAAAGCTGTTGCTGCTCTTCACGGTGCCTTGGCACCCTATGTACAGGCACAACAGCACTAGGGATCAGGGCTTTCCCAGAGACGCAACATCTCATGGCGCTCGGCCACGGCAGAGCCTCTTGCCAAAAAGGCAAACGTCTGGCTCCTTCTCCCACAGGGAAGGGCCCAGCCCTGAAAGCTGTTGCTGCTCTTCACGGTGCCTTGGTGCCCTATCTACAGGCACAACAGCACTGGGGATCTGGGCTTTCCCAGAGACGCAACATCTCATGGCGCTCGGCCGCGGCAGAGCCTCTTGCCGAAAAGGCAAACGTCCGGCTCCTTCTCCCACAGGGAAATGCCCAGCCCTGAAAGCTGTTGCTGCTCTTCACGGTGTCTTGGTGCCCTATCTACAGGCACAACAGCACTGGGGATCTGGGCTTTCCCAGAGACGCAACATCTCATGGCGCTCGGCCACGGCAGAGCCTCTTGCCGAAAAGGCAAACGTCCGGCTCTTTCTGCCACAGGGAAATGGCGAGGTCTGAAAGCTGTTGCTGCTCTTCACGGTGCCTTGGCGCCCTATCTACAGGCACAACAGCACTGGGGATCAGGGCTTTCCCAGAGACGCAACATCTCATGGCGCTCGGCCGCGGCAGAGCCTCTTGCCGAAAAGGCAAAAATCCGGCTGCTTCTCCCACAGGGAAGGGCCCAGCCCTGAAAGCTGTTGCTGCTCTTCACGGTGCCTTGGTGCCCTATCTACAGGAACAACAGCACTGGGCATCTGGGCTTTCCCAGAGACGCAACATCTCATGGCACTCGTCCGCGGCAGAGCCTCTTGCCGAAAAGTCAAACGTCCGGCTCCTTCTCCCACAGGGAAGGGCCCAGCCCTGAAAGCTGTTGCTGCTCTTCACGGTGCCTTGGCACCCTATGTACAGGCACAACAGCACTAGGGATCAGGGCTTTCCCAGAGACGCAACATCTCATGGCGCTCGGCCACGGCAGAGCCTCTTGCCGAAAAGGCAAACGTCTGGCTCCTTCTCCCACAGGGAAGGGCCCAGCCCTGAAAGCTGTTGCTGCTCTTCACGGTGCCTTGGTGCCCTATCTACAGGCACAACAGCACTGGGGATCTGGGCTTTCCCAGAGACGCAACATCTCATGGCGCTCGGCCACGGCAGAGCCTTTTGCCGAAAAGGCAAACGTCCGGCTCCTTCTCCCACAGGGAAGGGCCCAGCCCTGAAAGCTGTTGCTGCTCTTCACGGTGCCTTGGCGCCCTATGTACAGGCACAACAGCACTGGGGATCTGGGCTTTCCCAGAGACTCAATATCTCATGGCGCTCGGCCACGGCAGAGCCACTTGCCGAAAAGGCAAACGTCCGGCTCCTTCTGCCACAGGGAAATGGCCAGGCCTGAAAGCTGTTGCTGCTCTTCACGGTGCCTTGGCGCCCTATCTACAGGCACAACAGCAGTGGAGATATGGGCTTTCCCAGAGACGCAACATCTCATGGCGCTCGGCCGCGTCAGAGCCTCTTGCCGAAAAGGCAAACGTCCGGCTCCTTCTCCCACAGGGAAACGCCCAGCCCTGAAAGCTGTTGCTGCTCTTCACGGTGCCTTGGCACCCTATCTACAGGCACAACGGCACTGGGGATCTGGGCTTTCCCAGAGACGCAACATCTCATGGCGCTCGGCCGCGGCAGAGCCTCTTGCCGAAAAGGCAAACATCCGGCTCCTTCTGCCCCAGGGAAGGGCCCAGCCCTGAAAGCTGTTGCTGCTCTTCACGGTGCCTTGGCGCCCTATCTACAGGCAGAACAGCACTGGGGATCTGGGCTTTTCCAGAGACGCAACATCTCATGGCGCTCGGCCACGGCAGAGCCTCTTGCCGAAAAGGCAAACGTCCGGCTGCTTCTCCCACAGGGAAGGGCCCAGCCCTGAAAGCTGTTGCTGCTCTTCACGGTGCCTTGGTGCCCTATCTACAGGAACAACAGCACTGGGCATCTGGGCTTTCCCAGAGACGCAACATCTCATGGCGCAGGCCGCGGCAGAGCCTCTTGCCGAAAAGGCAAACGTCCGGCTCCTTCTCCCACAGGGAAGGGCCCAGCCCTGAAAGCTGTTGCTGCTCTTCACGGTGCCTTGGTGCCCTATCTACAGGAACAACAGCACTGGGCATCTGGGCTTTCCCAGAGACGCAACATCTCATGGCACTCGTCCGCGGCAGAGCCTCTTGCCGAAAAGTCAAACGTCCGGCTCCTTCTCCCACAGGGAAGGGCCCAGCCCTGAAAGCTGTTGCTGCTCTTCACGGTGCCTTGGCACCCTATGTACAGGCACAACAGCACTAGGGATCAGGGCTTTCCCAGAGACGCAACATCTCATGGCGCTCGGCCACGGCAGAGCCTCTTGCCAAAAAGGCAAACGTCTGGCTCCTTCTCCCACAGGGAAGGGCCCAGCCCTGAAAGCTGTTGCTGCTCTTCACGGTGCCTTGGTGCCCTATCTACAGGCACAACAGCACTGGGGATCTGGGCTTTCCCAGAGACGCAACATCTCATGGCGCTCGGCCACGGCAGAGCCTTTTGCCGAAAAGGCAAACGTCCGGCTCCTTCTCCCACAGGGAAGGGCCCAGCCCTGAAAGCTGTTGCTGCTCTTCACGGTGCCTTGGCGCCCTATCTACAGGCACAACAGCACTGGGGATCTGGGCTTTCCCAGAGACTCAATATCTCATGGCGCTCGGCCACGGCAGAGCCACTTGCCGAAAAGGCAAACGTCCGGCTCCTTCTGCCACAGGGAAATGGCCAGGCCTGAAAGCTGTTGCTGCTCTTCACGGTGCCTTGGCGCCCTATCTACAGGCACAACAGCAGTGGAGATATGGGCTTTCCCAGAGACGCAACATCTCATGGCGCTCGGCCGCGTCAGAGCCTCTTGCCGAAAAGGCAAACGTCCGGCTGCTTCTGCCCCAGGGAAGGGCCCAGCCCTGAAAGCTGTTGCTGCTCTTCACGGTGCCTTGGCGCCCTATCTACATGCACAACGGCACTGGGGATCTGGGCTTTCCCAGAGACGCAACATCTCATGGCGCTCGGCCGCGGCAGAGCCTCTTGCCGAAAAGGCAAACATCCGGCTCCTTCTGCCCCAGGGAAGGGCCCAGCCCTGAAAGCTGTTGCTGCTCTTCACGGTGCCTTGGCGCCCTATCTACAGGCACAACAGCACTGGGGATCTGGGCTTTCCCAGAGACGCAACATCTCATGGCGCTCGGCCACGGCAGAGCCTCTTGCCGAAAAGGCAAACGTCCGGCTCCTTCTCCCACAGGGAAGGGCCCAGCCCTGAAAGCTGTTGCTGCTCTTCACGGTGCCTTGGCACCCTATGTACAGGCACAACAGCACTGGGGATCAGGGCTTTCCCAGAGACGCAACATCTCATGGCGCTCGGCCGCGGCAGAGCCTCTTGCCGAAAAGGCAAACGTCCGGCTGCTTCTGCCCCAGGGAAGGGCCCAGCCCTGAAAGCTGTTGCTGCTCTTCACGGTGCCTTGGCGCCCTATCTACAGGCACAACGGCAGTGGGGATCTGGGCTTTCCCAGAGACGCAACATCTCATGGCGCTCGGCCGCGGCAGATCCTCTTGCCGAAAAGGCAAACGTCCGGCTCCTTCTCCCACAGGGAAACGCCCAGCCCTGAAAGCTGTTGCTGCTCTTCACGGTGCCTTGGCGCCCTATCTACAGGCACAACAGTACTGGAGATATGGGCTTTCCCAGAGACGCAACATCTCATGGCACTCGTCCGCGGCAGAGCCTCTTGCCGAAAAGTCAAACGTCCGGCTCCTTCTGCCCCAGGGAAGGGCCCAGCCCTGAAAGCTGTTGCTGCTCTTCACGGTGCCTTGGCACCCTATCTACAGGCACAACGGCACTGGGGATCTGGGCTTTCCCAGAGACGCAACATCTCATGGCGCTCGGCCACGGCAGAGCCTCTTGCCGAAAAGGCAAACGTCCGGCTCTTTCTGCCACAGGGAAATGGCGAGGTCTGAAAGCTGTTGCTGCTCTTCACGGTGCCTTGGCGCCCTATCTACAGGCACAACAGCACTGGAGATATGGGCTTTCCCAGAGACGCAACATCTCATGGCGCTCGGCCGCGGCAGAGCCTCTTGCCGAAAAGGCAAACGTCCGGCTCCTTCTCCCACAGGGAAACGCCCAGCCCTGAAAGCTGTTGCTGCTCTTCACGGTGCCTTGGTGCCCTATCTACAGGAACAACAGCACTGGGCATCTGTGCTTTCCCAGAAACGCAACATCTCATGGCGCAGGCCGCGGCACAGCCTCTTGCCGAAAAGGCAAACGTCCGGCTCCTTCTCCCACAGGGAAGGGCCCAGCCCTGAAAGCTGTTGCTGCTCTTCACGGTGCCTTGGCGCCCTATCTACAGGCACAACAGTACTGGAGATATGGGCTTTCCCAGAGACGCAACATCTCATGGCACTCGTCCGCGGCAGAGCCTCTTGCCGAAAAGTCAAACGTCCGGCTCCTTCTCCCACAGGGAAGGGCCCAGCCCTGAAAGCTGTTGCTGCTCTTCACGGTGCCTTGGCACCCTATCTACAGGCACAACGGCACTGGGGATCTGGGCTTTCCCAGAGACGCAACATCTCATGGCGCTCGGCCGCGGCAGAACCTCTTGCCGAAAAGGCAAACATCCGGCTCCTTCTGCCCCAGGGAAGGGCCCAGCCCTGAAAGCTGTTGCTGCTCTTCACGGTGCCTTGGCACCCTATGTACAGGCACAACAGCACTAGGGATCAGGGCTTTCCCAGAGACGCAACATCTCATGGCGCTCGGCCACGGCAGAGCCTCTTGCCAAAAAGGCAAACGTCTGGCTCCTTCTCCCACAGGGAAGGGCCCAGCCCTGAAAGCTGTTGCTGCTCTTCACGGTGCCTTGGTGCCCTATCTACAGGCACAACAGCACTGGGGATCTGGGCTTTCCCAGAGACGCAACATCTCATGGCGCTCGGCCGCGGCAGAGCCTCTTGCCGAAAAGGCAAACGTCCGGCTCCTTCTCCCACAGGGAAATGCCCAGCCCTGAAAGCTGTTGCTGCTCTTCACGGTGTCTTGGTGCCCTATCTACAGGCACAACAGCACTGGGGATCTGTGCTTTCCCAGAGACGCAACATCTCATGGCGCTCGGCCACGGCAGAGCCTCTTGCCGAAAAGGCAAACGTCCGGCTCTTTCTGCCACAGGGAAATGGCGAGGTCTGAAAGCTGTTGCTGCTCTTCACGGTGCCTTGGCGCCCTATGTACAGGCACAACAGCACTGGGGATCTGGGCTTTCCCAGAGACGCAACATCTCATGGCGCTCGGCCACGGCAGAGCCTCTTGCCGAAAAGGCAAACGTCCGGCTGCTTCTGCCCCAGGGAAGGGCCCAGCCCTGAAAGCTGTTGCTGCTCTTCACGGTGCCTTGGCGCCCTATCTACAGGCACAACAGCACTGGAGATATGGGCTTTCCCAGAGACGCAACATCTCATGGCGCTCGGCCGCGACAAATCCTCTTGCCGAAAAGGCAAACGTCCGGCTCCTTCTGCCCCAGGGACGGGCCCAGCCCTGAAAGCTGTTGCTGCTCTTCACGGTGCCTTGGTGCCCTATCTACAGGAACAACAGCACTGGGCATCTGGGCTTTTCCAGAGACACAACATCTCATGGCGCTCGGCCGCGGCAGAGCCTCTTGCCGAAAAGGCAAACGTCCGGCTCCTTCTCACACAGGGAAATGCCCAGGCCTGAAAGCTGTTGCTGCTCTTCACGGTGTCTTGGTGCCCTATCTACAGGCACAACAGCACTGGGGATCTGGGCTTTCCCAGAGACGCAACATCTCATGGCGCTCGGCCACGGCACAGCCTCTTGCCAAAAAGGCAAACGTCCGGCTCCTTCTCCCACAGGGAAATGCCCAGCCCTGAAAGCTGTTGCTGCTCTTCACGGTGCCTTGGCACCCTATGTACAGGCACAACAGCACTGGGGATCAGGGCTTTCCCAGAGACGCAACATCTCATGGCGCTCGGCCACGGCAGAGCCTCTTGCCGAAAAGGCAAACGTCTGGCTCCTTCTCCCACAGAGAAGGGCCCAGCCCGGAAAGCTGTTGCTGCTCTTCACGGTGCCTTGGCACCCTATGTACAGGCACAACAGCACTGGGGATTAGGGCTTTCCCAGCGACGCAACATCTCATGGCGCTCGGCCGCGGCAGAGCCTCTTGCCGAAAAGGCAAACGTCCGGCTGCTTCTGCCCCAGGGAAGGGCCCAGCCCTGAAAGCTGTTGCTGCTCTTCACGGTGCCTTGGTGCCCTATCTACAGGCACAACAGCACTGGGGATCTGGGCTTTCCCAGAGACGCAACATCTCATGGCGCAGGCCGCGGCAGAGCCTCTTGCCGAAAAGGCAAACGTCCGGCTCCTTCTCCCACAGGGAAATGCCCAGCCCTGAAAGCTGTTGCTGCTCTTCACGGTGTCTTGGTGCCCTATCTACAGGCACAACAGCACTGGGGATCTGTGCTTTCCCAGAGACGCAACATCTCATGGCGCTCGGCCACGGCAGAGCCTCTTGCCGAAAAGGCAAACGTCCGGCTCTTTCTGCCACAGGGAAATGGCGAGGTCTGAAAGCTGTTGCTGCTCTTCACGGTGCCTTGGCGCCCTATGTACAGGCACAACAGCACTGGGGATCTGGGCTTTCCCAGAGACGCAACATCTCATGGCGCTCGGCCACGGCAGAGCCTCTTGCCGAAAAGGCAAACGTCCGGCTGCTTCTGCCCCAGGGAAGGGCCCAGCCCTGAAAGCTGTTGCTGCTCTTCACGGTGCCTTGGCGCCCTATCTACAGGCACAACAGCACTGGAGATATGGGCTTTCCCAGAGACGCAACATCTCATGGCGCTCGGCCGCGACAAATCCTCTTGCCGAAAAGGCAAACGTCCGGCTCCTTCTGCCCCAGGGACGGGCCCAGCCCTGAAAGCTGTTGCTGCTCTTCACGGTGCCTTGGTGCCCTATCTACAGGAACAACAGCACTGGGCATCTGGGCTTTTCCAGAGACACAACATCTCATGGCGCTCGGCCGCGGCAGAGCCTCTTGCCGAAAAGGCAAACGTCCGGCTCCTTCTCACACAGGGAAATGCCCAGGCCTGAAAGCTGTTGCTGCTCTTCACGGTGTCTTGGTGCCCTATCTACAGGCACAACAGCACTGGGGATCTGGGCTTTCCCAGAGACGCAACATCTCATGGCGCTCGGCCACGGCACAGCCTCTTGCCAAAAAGGCAAACGTCCGGCTCCTTCTCCCACAGGGAAATGCCCAGCCCTGAAAGCTGTTGCTGCTCTTCACGGTGCCTTGGCACCCTATGTACAGGCACAACAGCACTGGGGATCAGGGCTTTCCCAGAGACGCAACATCTCATGGCGCTCGGCCACGGCAGAGCCTCTTGCCGAAAAGGCAAACGTCTGGCTCCTTCTCCCACAGAGAAGGGCCCAGCCCGGAAAGCTGTTGCTGCTCTTCACGGTGCCTTGGCACCCTATGTACAGGCACAACAGCACTGGGGATTAGGGCTTTCCCAGCGACGCAACATCTCATGGCGCTCGGCCGCGGCAGAGCCTCTTGCCGAAAAGGCAAACGTCCGGCTGCTTCTGCCCCAGGGAAGGGCCCAGCCCTGAAAGCTGTTGCTGCTCTTCACGGTGCCTTGGTGCCCTATCTACAGGCACAACAGCACTGGGGATCTGGGCTTTCCCAGAGACGCAACATCTCATGGCGCAGGCCGCGGCAGAGCCTCTTGCCGAAAAGGCAAACGTCCGGCTCCTTCTCCCACAGGGAAGGGCCCAGCCCTGAAAGCTGTTGCTGCTCTTCACGGTGCCTTGGTGCCCTATCTACAGGCACAACAGCACTGGGGATCTGGGCTTTCCCAGTGATGAAACATCTCATGGCGGTCGGCCGCGGCACGGCCTCTTGCCGAAAAGGCAAACGTCCGGCTCCTTCTGCCCCAGGGAAGGGCCCAGCCCTGAAAGCTGTTGCTGCTCTTCACGGTGCCTTGGCACCCTATGTACAGGCACAACAGCACTGGGGATCTGTGCTTTCCCAGAGACGCAACATCTCATGGCGCTCAGCCGCGGCAGAGCCTCTTGCCGAAAAGGCAAACGTCCGGCTCCTTCTCCCACAGGGAAACGCCCAGGCCTGAAAGCTGTTGCTGCTCTTCACAGTGCCTTGGCGCCCTATCTACAGGCACAACAGCACTGGGCATCTGGGCTTTCCCAGAGATGCCACATCTCATGGCGCTCGGCCGCGGCACAGCCTCTTGCCAAAAAGGCAAACGTCCGGCTCCTTCTCCCACAGGGAAGGGCCCAGCCCTGAAAGCTGTTGCTGCTCTTCACGGTGCCTTGGCACCCTATGTACAGGCACAACAGCACTGGGGATCAGGGCTTTCCCAGAGACGCAACATCTCATGGCGCTCGGCCGCGGCAGAGCCTCTTGCCGAAAAGGCAAACGTCCGGCTCCTTCTCCCACAGGGAAGGGCCCAGCCCTGAAAGCTGTTGCTGCTCTTCACGGTGCCTTGGTGCCCTATCTACAGGCACAACAGCAGTGGGGATCTGTGCTTTCCCAGAGACGCAACATCTCATGGCGCTCGGCCGCGGCAGATCCTCTTGCCGAAAAGGCAAACGTCCGGCTCCTTCTGCCCCAGGGAAGGGCCCAGCCCTGAAAGCTGTTGCTGCTCTTCACGGTGCCTTGGTGCCGTATCTACAGGAACAACAGCACTGGGCATCTGGGCTTTTCCAGAGACGCAACATCTCATGGCGCTCGGCCACGGCAGAGCCTCTTGCCGAAAAGGCAAACGTCCGGCTCCTTCTCCCACAGGGAAATGCCCAGCCCTGAAAGCTGTTGCTGCTCTTAATGGTGTCTTGGCACCTTATCTACAGGCACAACAGCACTGGGGATCTGGGCTTTCCCAGAGACGCAACATCTCATGGCGCTCGGCCACGGCAAAGCCTCTTGCCGAAAAGGCAAACGTCCGGCTCCTTCTGCCACGGGGAACGCCCAGCCCTGAAAGCTGTTGCTGCTCTTCACGATGCCTTGGCGCCCTATCTACAGGCACAACAGCACTGGAGATATGGGCTTTCCCAGAGACGCAACATCTCATGGCGCTCGGCCGCGGCAGATCCTCTTGCCGAAAAGGCAAACGTCCGGCTCCTTCTCCCACAGGGAAGGGCCCAGCCCTGAAAGCTGTTGCTGCTCTTCACGGTGCCTTGGTGCCCTATCAACAGGAACAACAGCACTGGGCATCTGGGCTTTCCCAGAGACGCAACATCTCATGGCACTCGTCCGCGGCAGAGCCTCTTGCCGAAAAGGCAAACGTCCGGCTCCTTCTCCCACAAGGAAGGGCTCAGCCCTGAAAGCTGTTGCTGCTCTTCACGGTGCCTTGGCGCCCTATCTACAGGCACAACGGCACTGGGCATCTTGGCTTTCCCAGAGACGCAACATCTCATGGCGCTCGGCCGCGGCAGAGCCTTTTGCCGAAAAGGCAAACATCCGGCTCCTTCTGCCCCAGGGAAGGGCCCAGCCCTGAAAGCTGTTGCTGCTCTTCACGGTGCCTTGGTGCCCTATCTACAGGCACAACAGCACTGGGCATCTGGGCTTTCCCAGAGACGCAACATCTCATGGCGCTCGGCCGCGGCAGAGCCTCTTGCCGAAAAGGCAAACGTCCGGCTCCTTCTGCCCCAGGGAAGAGCCCAGCCCTGAAAGCTGTTGCTGCTCTTCACGGTGCCTTGGTGCCCTATCAACAGGAACAACAGCACTGGGCATCTGGGCTTTCCCAGAGACGCAACATCTCATGGCACTCGTCCGCGGCAGAGCCTCTTGCCGAAAAGGCAAACGTCCGGCTCCTTCTCCCACAAGGAAGGGCTCAGCCCTGAAAGCTGTTGCTGCTCTTCACGGTGCCTTGGTGCCCTATCTACAGGCACAACGGCACTGGGCATCTGGGCTTTCCCAGAGACGCAACATCTCATGGCGCTCGGCCGCGGCAGATCCTCTTGCCGAAAAGGCAAACGTCCGGCTCCTTCTGCCCCAGGGAAGGGCCCAGCCCTGAAAGCTGTTGCTGCTCTTCACGGTGCCTTGGTGCCGTATCTACAGGAACAACAGCACTGGGCATCTGGGCTTTTCCAGAGACGCAACATCTCATGGCGCTCGGCCACGGCAGAGCCTCTTGCCGAAAAGGCAAACGTCCGGCTCCTTCTCCCACAGGGAAATGCCCAGCCCTGAAAGCTGTTGCTGCTCTTAATGGTGTCTTGGCACCTTATCTACAGGCACAACAGCACTGGGGATCTGGGCTTTCCCAGAGACGCAACATCTCATGGCGCTCGGCCACGGCAAAGCCTCTTGCCGAAAAGGCAAACGTCCGGCTCCTTCTGCCACGGGGAACGCCCAGCCCTGAAAGCTGTTGCTGCTCTTCACGATGCCTTGGCGCCCTATCTACAGGCACAACAGCACTGGAGATATGGGCTTTCCCAGAGACGCAACATCTCATGGCGCTCGGCCGCGGCAGATCCTCTTGCCGAAAAGGCAAACGTCCGGCTCCTTCTGCCCCAGGGAAGGGCCCAGCCCTGAAAGCTGTTGCTGCTCTTCACGGTGCCTTGGTGCCCTATCAACAGGAACAACAGCACTGGGCATCTGGGCTTTCCCAGAGACGCAACATCTCATGGCACTCGTCCGCGGCAGAGCCTCTTGCCGAAAAGGCAAACGTCCGGCTCCTTCTCCCACAAGGAAGGGCTCAGCCCTGAAAGCTGTTGCTGCTCTTCACGGTGCCTTGGCGCCCTATCTACAGGCACAACGGCACTGGGCATCTTGGCTTTCCCAGAGACGCAACATCTCATGGCGCTCGGCCGCGGCAGAGCCTCTTGCCGAAAAGGCAAACATCCGGCTCCTTCTGCCCCAGGGAAGGGCCCAGCCCTGAAAGCTGTTGCTGCTCTTCACGGTGCCTTGGTGCCCTATCTACAGGCACAACAGCACTGGGCATCTGGGCTTTCCCAGAGACGCAACATCTCATGGCGCTCGGCCGCGGCAGAGCCTCTTGCCGAAAAGGCAAACGTCCGGCTCCTTCTGCCCCAGGGAAGGGCCCAGCCCTGAAAGCTGTTGCTGCTCTTCACGGTGCCTTGGTGCCCTATCTACAGGCACAACAGCACTGGGGATCTGGGCTTTCCCAGAGATGCAACATCTCATGGCGGTCGGCCACGGCACGGCCTCTTGCCGAAAAGGCAAACGTCCGGCTCCTTCTGCCCCAGGGAAGGGCCCAGCCCTGAAAGCTGTTGCTGCTCTTCATGGTGCCTTGGCACCCTATCTACAGGCACAACAGCACTGGGGATCTGTGCTTTCCCAGAGACGCAACATCTCATGGCGCTCGGCCGCGGCAGAGCCTCTTGCCGAAAAGGCAAACATCCGGCTCCTTCTGCCCCAGGGAAGGGCCCAGCCCTGAAAGCTGTTGCTGCTCTTCACGGTGCCTTGGCGCCCTATCTACAGGCACAACGGCACTGGCGATCTGGGCTTTCCCAGAGACGCAACATCTCATGGCGCTCGGCCGCGGCAGATCCTCTTGCCGAAAAGGCAAACGTCCGGCTCCTTCTCCCACAGGGAAACGCCCAGCCCTGAAAGCTGTTGCTGCTCTTCACGGTGCCTTGGCGCCCTATCTACAGGCACAACAGTACTGGAGATATGGGCTTTCCCAGAGACGCAACATCTCATGGCGCTCAGCCGCGGCAGAGCCTCTTGCCGAAAAGGCAAACGTCCGGCTCCTTCTGCCCCAGGGAAGGGCCCAGCCCTGAAAGCTGTTGCTGCTCTTCACGGTGCCTTGGCACCCTATCTACAGGCACAACGGCACTGGGGATCTGGGCTTTCCCAGAGACGCAACATCTCATGGCGCTCGGCCGCGGCAGAGCCTCTTGCCGAAAAGGCAAACGTCCGGCTCCTTCTCCCACAGGGAAGGGCCCAGCCCTGAAAGCTGTTGCTGCTCTTCACGGTGCCTTGGCACCCTATGTACAGGCACAACAGCACTGGGGATCTGGGCTTTCCCAGAGACGCAACATCTCATGGCGCTCGGCCGCGGCAGAGCCTCTTGCCGAAAAGGCAAACGTCCGGCTGCTTCTGCCCCAGGGAAGGGCCCAGCCCTGAAAGCTGTTGCTGCTCTTCACGGTGCCTTGGCGCCCTATCTACAGGCACAACGGCAGTGGGGATCTGGGCTTTCCCAGAGACGCAACATCTCATGGCGCTCGGCCGCGGCAGATCCTCTTGCCGAAAAGGCAAACGTCCGGCTCCTTCTCCCACAGGGAAACGCCCAGCCCTGAAAGCTGTTGCTGCTCTTCACGGTGCCTTGGCGCCCTATCTACAGGCACAACAGTACTGGAGATATGTGCTTTCCCAGAGACGCAACATCTCATGGCGCTCAGCCGCGGCAGAGCCTCTTGCCGAAAAGGCAAACGTCCGGCTCCTTCTCCCACAGGGAAGGGCCCAGCCCTAAAAGCTGTTGCTGCTCTTCACGGTGCCTTGGCACCCTATGTACAGGCACAACGGCACTGGGGATCTGGGCTTTCCCAGAGACGCAACATCTCATGGCGCTCGGCCGCGGCAGAGCCTCTTGCCGAAAAGGCAAACGTCCGGCTCCTTCTCCCACAGGGAAGGGCCCAGCCCTGAAAGCTGTTGCTGCTCTTCACGGTGCCTTGGCACCCTATGTACAGGCACAACAGCAGTGGGGATCTGTGCTTTCCCAGAGACGCAACATCTCATGGCGCTCGGCCGCGGCAGAGCCTCTTGCCGAAAAGGCAAACGTCCGGCTGCTTCTGCCCCAGGGAAGGGCCCAGCCCTGAAAGCTGTTGCTGCTCTTCACGGTGCCTTGGCACCCTATGTACAGGCACAACAGCACTGGGGATCAGGGCTTTCCCAGAGACGCAACATCTCATGGCGCTCGGCCGCGGCAGAGCCTCTTGCCGAAAAGGCAAACGTCCGGCTGCTTCTGCCCCAGGGAAGGGCCCAGCCCTGAAAGCTGTTGCTGCTCTTCACGGTGCCTTGGCGCCCTATCTACAGGCACAACGGCAGTGGGGATCTGGGCTTTCCCAGAGACGCAACATCTCATGGCGCTCGGCCACGGCAAAGCCTCTTGCCGAAAAGGCAAACGTCCGGCTCCTTCTGCCACGGGGAACGCCCAGCCCTGAAAGCTGTTGCTGCTCTTCACGGTGCCTTGGCGCCCTATCTACAGGCACAACAGCACTGGAGATATGGGCTTTCCCAGAGACGCAACATCTCATGGCGCTCGGCCGCAGCAGATCCTCTTGCCGAAAAGGCAAACGTCCGGCTCCTTCTCCCACAGGGAAACGCCCAGCCCTGAAAGCTGTTGCTGCTCTTCACGGTGCCTTGGCGCCCTATCTACAGGCACAACAGTACTGGAGATATGGGCTTTCCCAGAGACGCAACATCTCATGGCGCTCGGCCGCGGCAGAGCCTCTTGCCGAAAAGGCAAACGTCCGGCTCCTTCTGCCCCAGGGAAGGGCCCAGCCCTGAAAGCTGTTGCTGCTCTTCACGGTGCCTTGGTGCCCTATCAACAGGAACAAAAGCACTGGGCATCTGGGCTTTTCCAGAGACGCAACATCTCATGGCGCTCGGCCGCGGCAGAGCCTCTTGCCGAAAAGGCAAACGTCCGGCTCCTTCTGCCCCAGGGAAGGGCCCAGCCCTGAAAGCTGTTGCTGCTCTTCACGGTGCCTTGGCGCCCTATCTACAGGCACAACGGCACTGGGCATCTTGGCTTTCCCAGAGACGCAACATCTCATGGCGCTCGGCCGCGGCAGAGCCTCTTGCCGAAAAGGC
Source organism: Harpia harpyja (assembly GCF_026419915.1). Lineage (NCBI taxonomy): Eukaryota > Metazoa > Chordata > Aves > Accipitriformes > Accipitridae > Harpia > Harpia harpyja. Next base: position 145,615 of record NW_026293197.1, on the reverse strand, counting down.
AAACATCCGGCTCCTTCTGCCCCAGGGAAGGGCCCAGCCCTGAAAGCTGTTGCTGCTCTTCACGGTGCCTTGGCGCCCTATCTACAGGCAGAACAGCACTGGGGATCTGGGCTTTCCCAGAGACGCAACATCTCATGGCGCTCGGCCGCGGCAGAGCCTCTTGCCGAAAAGGCAAACGTCCGGCTCCTTCTGCCCCAGGGAAGGTCCCAGCCCTGAAACCTGTTGCTGCTCTTCACGGTGCCTTGGTGCCCTATCTACAGGCACAACAGCACTGGGGATCTGGGCTTTCCCAGAGATGCAACATCTCATGGCGGTCGGCCGCGGCACGGCCTCTTGCCGAAAAGGCAAACGTCCGGCTCCTTCTGCCCCAGGGAAGGGCCCAGCCCTGAAAGCTGTTGCTGCTCTTCACGGTGCCTTGGCACCCTATGTACAGGCACAACAGCACTGGGGATCAGGGCTTTCCCAGAGACGCAACATCTCATGGCGCTCGGCCGCGGCAGAGCCTCTTGCCGAAAAGGCAAACGTCCGGCTGCTTCTGCCCCAGGGAAGGGCCCAGCCCTGAAAGCTGTTGCTGCTCTTCACGGTGCCTTGGCGCCCTATCTACAGGCACAACGGCAGTGGGGATCTGGGCTTTCCCAGAGACGCAACATCTCATGGCACTCGGCCACGGCAAAGCCTCTTGCCGAAAAGGCAAACGTCCGGCTCCTTCTGCCACGGGGAACGCCCAGCCCTGAAAGCTGTTGCTGCTCTTCACGGTGCCTTGGCGCCCTATCTACAGGCACAACAGCACTGGAGATATGGGCTTTCCCAGAGACGCAACATCTCATGGCGCTCGGCCGCGGCAGATCCTCTTGCCGAAAAGGCAAACGTCCGGCTCCTTCTCCCACAGGGAAACGCCCAGCCCTGAAAGCTGTTGCTGCTCTTCACGGTGCCTTGGCGCCCTATCTACAGGCACAACAGTACTGGAGATATGGGCTTTCCCAGAGACGCAACATCTCATGGCGCTCGGCCGCGGCAGAGCCTCTTGCCGAAAAGGCAAACGTCCGGCTCCTTCTGCCCCAGGGAATGGCCCAGCCCTGAAAGCTGTTGCTGCTCTTCACGGTGCCTTGGTGCCCTATCAACAGGAACAACAGCACTGGGCATCTGGGCTTTCCCAGAGACGCAACATCTCATGGCACTCGTCCGCGGCAGAGCCTCTTGCCGAAAAGGCAAACGTCCGGCTCCTTCTCCCACAAGGAAGGGCCCAGCCCTGAAAGCTGTTGCTGCTCTTCACGGTGCCTTGGCGCCCTATCTACAGGCACAACGGCACTGGGCATCTTGGCTTTCCCAGAGACGCAACATCTCATGGCGCTCGGCCGCGGCAGAGCCTCTTGCCGAAAAGGCAAACATCCGGCTCCTTCTGCCCCAGGGAAGGGCCCAGCCCTGAAAGCTGTTGCTGCTCTTCACGGTGCCTTGGCGCCCTATCTACAGGAACAACAGCACTGGGCATCTGGGCTTTCCCAGAGACGCAACATCTCATGGCGCTCGGCCGCGGCAGAGCCTCTTGCCGAAAAGGCAAACGTCCGGCTCCTTCTCCCACAGGGAAGGGCCCAGCCCTGAAAGCTGTTGCTGCTCTTCACGGTGCCTTGGTGCCCTATCTACAGGCACAACAGCACTGGGGATCTGGGCTTTCCCAGAGATGCAACATCTCATGGCGGTCGGCCGCGGCACGGCCTCTTGCCGAAAAGGCAAACGTCCGGCTCCTTCTGCCCCAGGGAAGGGCCCAGCCCTGAAAGCTGTTGCTGCTCTTCACGGTGCCTTGGCACCCTATCTACAGGCACAACAGCACTGGGGATCTGTGCTTTCCCAGAGACGCAACATCTCATGGCGCTCGGCCGTGGCAGAGCCTCTTGCCGAAAAGGCAAACATCCGGCTCCTTCTCCCACAGGGAAGGGCCCAGCCCTGAAAGCTGTTGCTGCTCTTCACGGTGCCTTGGCGCCCTATCTACAGGCACAACAGCACTGGGGATCTGGGCTTTCCCAGAGACGCAACATCTCATGGCGCTCGGCCGCCGCAGATCCTCTTGCCGAAAAGGCAAACGTCCGGCTCCTTCTCCCACAGGGAAACGCCCAGCCCTGAAAGCTGTTGCTGCTCTTCACGGTGCCTTGGCACCCTATCTACAGGCACAACAGTACTGGAGATATGGGCTTTCCCAGAGACGCAACATCTCATGGCGCTCAGCCGCGGCAGAGCCTCTTGCCGAAAAGGCAAACGTCCGGCTCCTTCTCCCACAGGGAAGGGCCCAGCCCTGAAAGCTGTTGCTGCTCTTCACGGTGCCTTGGCACCCTATCTACAGGCACAACGGCACTGGGGATCTGGGCTTTCCCAGAGACGCAACATCTCATGGCGCTCGGCCGCGGCAGAGCCTCTTGCCGAAAAGGCAAACGTCCGGCTCCTTCTGCCCCAGGGAAGGGCCCAGCCCTGAAAGCTGTTGCTGCTCTTCACGGTGCCTTGGCACCCTATGTACAGGCACAACAGCACTGGGGATCTGTGCTTTCCCAGAGACGCAACATCTCATGGCGCTCGGCCGCGGCAGAGCCTCTTGCCGAAAAGGCAAACGTCCGGCTCCTTCTCCCACAGGGAAGGGCCCAGCCCTGAAAGCTGTTGCTGCTCTTCACGGTGCCTTGGCACCCTATGTACAGGCACAACAGCACTGGGGATCAGGGCTTTCCCAGAGACGCAACATCTCATGGCGCTCGGCCGTGGCAGAGCCTCTTGCCGAAAAGGCAAACGTCCGGCTGCTTCTGCCCCAGGGAAGGGCCCAGCCCTGAAAGCTGTTGCTGCTCTTCACGGTGCCTTGGCGCCCTATCTACAGGCACAACGGCAGTGGGGATCTGGGCTTTCCCAGAGACGCAACATCTCATGGCGCTCGGCCGCGGCAGATCCTCTTGCCGAAAAGGCAAACGTCCGGCTCCTTCTCCCACAGGGAAACGCCCAGCCCTGAAAGCTGTTGCTGCTCTTCACGGTGCCTTGGTGCCCTATCTACAGGCACAACAGTACTGGAGATATGGGCTTTCCCAGAGACGCAACATCTCATGGCGCTCAGCCGCGGCAGAGCCTCTTGCCGAAAAGGCAAACGTCCGGCTCCTTCTCCCACAGGGAAGGGCCCAGCCCTGAAAGCTGTTGCTGCTCTTCACGGTGCCTTGGCACCCTATGTACAGGCACAACGGCACTGGGGATCTGGGCTTTCCCAGAGACGCAACATCTCATGGCGCTCGGCCGCGGCAGAGCCTCTTGCCAAAAAGGCAAACGTCCGGCTCCTTCTCCCACAGGGAAGGGCCCAGCCCTGAAAGCTGTTGCTGCTCTTCACGGTGCCTTGGCGCCCTATCTACAGGCACAACGGCACTGGGGATCTGGGCTTTCCCAGAGACGCAACATCTCATGGCGCTCGGCCGCGGCAGATCCTCTTGCCGAAAAGGCAAACGTCCGGCTCCTTCTCCCACAGGGAAACGCCCAGCCCTGAAAGCTGTTGCTGCTCTTCACGGTGCCTTGACGCCCTATCTACAGGCACAACAGTACTGGAGATATGGGCTTTCCCAGAGACGCAACATCTCATGGTGCTCGGCCGCGGCAGAGCCTCTTGCCGAAAAGGCAAACGTCCGGCTCCTTCTGCCCCAGGGAAGGGCCCAGCCCTGAAAGCTGTTGCTGCTCTTCACGGTGCCTTGGTGCCCTATCAACAGGAACAACAGCACTGGGCATCTGGGCTTTCCCAGAGACGCAACATCTCATGGCACTCGTCCGCGGCAGAGCCTCTTGCCGAAAAGGCAAACGTCCGGCTCCTTCTCCCACAGGGAAGGGCCCAGCCCTGAAAGCTGTTGCTGCTCTTCACGGTGCCTTGGCACCCTATCTACAGGCACAACGGCACTGGGGATCTGGGCTTTCCCAGAGACGCAACATCTCATGGCGCTCGGCCGCGGCAGAGCCTCTTGCCGAAAAGGCAAACGTCCGGCTCCTTCTCCCACAGGGAAGGGCCCAGCCCTGAAAGCTGTTGCTGCTCTTCACGGTGCCTTGGCTCCCTATCTACAGGCACAACAGCAGTGGGGATCTGGGCTTTCCCAGAGACGCAACATCTCATGGCGCTCGGCCGCGGCAGAGCCTCTTGCCGAAAAGGCAAACGTCCGGCTCCTTCTCCCACAGGGAAGGGCCCAGCCCTGAAAGCTGTTGCTGCTCTTCACGGTGCCTTGGCACCCTATGTACAGGCACAACAGTACTAGGGATCAGGGCTTTCCCAGAGACGCAACATCTCATGGCGCTCGGCCACGGCAGAGCCTCTTGCCGAAAAGGCAAACGTCCGGCTCTTTCTCCCACAGGGAAGGGCCCAGCCCTGAAAGCTGTTGCTGCTCTTCACGGTGCCTTGGTGCCCTATCTACAGGAACAACAGCACTGGGCATCTGGGCTTTCCCAGAGACGCAACATCTCATGGCGCAGGCCGCGGCAGAGCCTCTTGCCGAAAAGGCAAACGTCCGGCTCCTTCTCCCACAGGGAAGGGCCCAGCCCTGAAAGCTGTTGCTGCTCTTCACGGTGCCTTGGTGCCCTATCTACAGGCACAACAGCACTGGGGATCTGGGCTTTCCCAGAGACTCAACATCTCATGGCGCTCCGCCGCGGCAGAGCCTCTTGCCGAAAAGGCAAACGTCCGGCTCCTTCTCCCACAGGGAAATGCCCAGCCCTGAAAGCTGTTGCTGCTCTTCACGGTGTCTTGGCGCCCTATCTACAGGCACAACAGCACTGGGGATCTGGGCTTTCCCAGAGACGCAACATCTCATGGCGCTCGGCCGCGGCAGAGCCTCTTGCCGAAAAGGCAAACGTCCGGCTGCTTCTGCCCCAGGGAAGGGCCCAGCCCTGAAAGCTGTTGCTGCTCTTCACGGTGCCTTGGCACCCTATGTACAGGCACAACAGCACTGGGGATCAGGGCTTTCCCAGAGACGCAACATCTCATGGCGCTCGGCCGCGGCAGAGCCTCTTGCCGAAAAGGCAAACGTCCGGCTGCTTCTGCCCCAGGGAAGGGCCCAGCCCTGAAAGCTGTTGCTGCTCTTCACGGTGCCTTGGCGCCCTATCTACAGGCACAACGGCAGTGGGGATCTGGGCTTTCCCAGAGACGCAACATCTCATGGCGCTCGGCCACGGCAAAGCCTCTTGCCGAAAAGGCAAACGTCCGGCTCCTTCTGCCACGGGGAACGCCCAGCCCTGAAAGCTGTTGCTGCTCTTCACGGTGCCTTGGCGCCCTATCTACAGGCACAACAGCACTGGAGATATGGGCTTTCCCAGAGACGCAACATCTCATGGCGCTCGGCCGCAGCAGATCCTCTTGCCGAAAAGGCAAACGTCCGGCTCCTTCTCCCACAGGGAAACGCCCAGCCCTGAAAGCTGTTGCTGCTCTTCACGGTGCCTTGGCGCCCTATCTACAGGCACAACAGTACTGGAGATATGGGCTTTCCCAGAGACGCAACATCTCATGGCGCTCGGCCGCGGCAGAGCCTCTTGCCGAAAAGGCAAACGTCCGGCTCCTTCTGCCCCAGGGAAGGGCCCAGCCCTGAAAGCTGTTGCTGCTCTTCACGGTGCCTTGGTGCCCTATCAACAGGAACAAAAGCACTGGGCATCTGGGCTTTTCCAGAGACGCAACATCTCATGGCGCTCGGCCGCGGCAGAGCCTCTTGCCGAAAAGGCAAACGTCCGGCTCCTTCTGCCCCAGGGAAGGGCCCAGCCCTGAAAGCTGTTGCTGCTCTTCACGGTGCCTTGGCGCCCTATCTACAGGCACAACGGCACTGGGCATCTTGGCTTTCCCAGAGACGCAACATCTCATGGCGCTCGGCCGCGGCAGAGCCTCTTGCCGAAAAGGCAAACATCCGGCTCCTTCTGCCCCAGGGAAGGGCCCAGCCCTGAAAGCTGTTGCTGCTCTTCACGGTGCCTTGGCGCCCTATCTACAGGCAGAACAGCACTGGGGATCTGGGCTTTCCCAGAGACGCAACATCTCATGGCGCTCGGCCGCGGCAGAGCCTCTTGCCGAAAAGGCAAACGTCCGGCTCCTTCTGCCCCAGGGAAGGTCCCAGCCCTGAAACCTGTTGCTGCTCTTCACGGTGCCTTGGTGCCCTATCTACAGGCACAACAGCACTGGGGATCTGGGCTTTCCCAGAGATGCAACATCTCATGGCGGTCGGCCGCGGCACGGCCTCTTGCCGAAAAGGCAAACGTCCGGCTCCTTCTGCCCCAGGGAAGGGCCCAGCCCTGAAAGCTGTTGCTGCTCTTCACGGTGCCTTGAAACCCTATGTACAGGCACAACAGCACTGGGGATCAGGGCTTTCCCAGAGACGCAACATCTCATGGCGCTCGGCCGCGGCAGAGCCTCTTGCCGAAAAGGCAAACGTCCGGCTGCTTCTGCCCCAGGGAAGGGCCCAGCCCTGAAAGCTGTTGCTGCTCTTCACGGTGCCTTGGCGCCCTATCTACAGGCACAACGGCAGTGGGGATCTGGGCTTTCCCAGAGACGCAACATCTCATGGCACTCGGCCACGGCAAAGCCTCTTGCCGAAAAGGCAAACGTCCGGCTCCTTCTGCCACGGGGAACGCCCAGCCCTGAAAGCTGTTGCTGCTCTTCACGGTGCCTTGGCGCCCTATCTACAGGCACAACAGCACTGGAGATATGGGCTTTCCCAGAGACGCAACATCTCATGGCGCTCGGCCGCGGCAGATCCTCTTGCCGAAAAGGCAAACGTCCGGCTCCTTCTCCCACAGGGAAACGCCCAGCCCTGAAAGCTGTTGCTGCTCTTCACGGTGCCTTGGCGCCCTATCTACAGGCACAACAGTACTGGAGATATGGGCTTTCCCAGAGACGCAACATCTCATGGCGCTCGGCCGCGGCAGAGCCTCTTGCCGAAAAGGCAAACGTCCGGCTCCTTCTGCCCCAGGGAATGGCCCAGCCCTGAAAGCTGTTGCTGCTCTTCACGGTGCCTTGGTGCCCTATCAACAGGAACAACAGCACTGGGCATCTGGGCTTTCCCAGAGACGCAACATCTCATGGCACTCGTCCGCGGCAGAGCCTCTTGCCGAAAAGGCAAACGTCCGGCTCCTTCTCCCACAAGGAAGGGCCCAGCCCTGAAAGCTGTTGCTGCTCTTCACGGTGCCTTGGCGCCCTATCTACAGGCACAACGGCACTGGGCATCTTGGCTTTCCCAGAGACGCAACATCTCATGGCGCTCGGCCGCGGCAGAGCCTCTTGCCGAAAAGGCAAACATCCGGCTCCTTCTGCCCCAGGGAAGGGCCCAGCCCTGAAAGCTGTTGCTGCTCTTCACGGTGCCTTGGCGCCCTATCTACAGGAACAACAGCACTGGGCATCTGGGCTTTCCCAGAGACGCAACATCTCATGGCGCTCGGCCGCGGCAGAGCCTCTTGCCGAAAAGGCAAACGTCCGGCTCCTTCTCCCACAGGGAAGGGCCCAGCCCTGAAAGCTGTTGCTGCTCTTCACGGTGCCTTGGTGCCCTATCTACAGGCACAACAGCACTGGGGATCTGGGCTTTCCCAGAGATGCAACATCTCATGGCGGTCGGCCGCGGCACGGCCTCTTGCCGAAAAGGCAAACGTCCGGCTCCTTCTGCCCCAGGGAAGGGCCCAGCCCTGAAAGCTGTTGCTGCTCTTCACGGTGCCTTGGCACCCTATCTACAGGCACAACAGCACTGGGGATCTGTGCTTTCCCAGAGACGCAACATCTCATGGCGCTCGGCCGTGGCAGAGCCTCTTGCCGAAAAGGCAAACATCCGGCTCCTTCTCCCACAGGGAAGGGCCCAGCCCTGAAAGCTGTTGCTGCTCTTCACGGTGCCTTGGCGCCCTATCTACAGGCACAACAGCACTGGGGATCTGGGCTTTCCCAGAGACGCAACATCTCATGGCGCTCGGCCGCCGCAGATCCTCTTGCCGAAAAGGCAAACGTCCGGCTCCTTCTCCCACAGGGAAACGCCCAGCCCTGAAAGCTGTTGCTGCTCTTCACGGTGCCTTGGCACCCTATCTACAGGCACAACAGTACTGGAGATATGGGCTTTCCCAGAGACGCAACATCTCATGGCGCTCAGCCGCGGCAGAGCCTCTTGCCGAAAAGGCAAACGTCCGGCTCCTTCTCCCACAGGGAAGGGCCCAGCCCTGAAAGCTGTTGCTGCTCTTCACGGTGCCTTGGCACCCTATCTACAGGCACAACGGCACTGGGGATCTGGGCTTTCCCAGAGACGCAACATCTCATGGCGCTCGGCCGCGGCAGAGCCTCTTGCCGAAAAGGCAAACGTCCGGCTCCTTCTGCCCCAGGGAAGGGCCCAGCCCTGAAAGCTGTTGCTGCTCTTCATGGTGCCTTGGCACCCTATGTACAGGCACAACAGCACTGGGGATCAGGGCTTTCCCAGAGACGCAACATCTCATGGCGCTCGGCCGTGGCAGAGCCTCTTGCCGAAAAGGCAAACGTCCGGCTGCTTCTGCCCCAGGGAAGGGCCCAGCCCTGAAAGCTGTTGCTGCTCTTCACGGTGCCTTGGCGCCCTATCTACAGGCACAACGGCAGTGGGGATCTGGGCTTTCCCAGAGACGCAACATCTCATGGCGCTCGGCCGCGGCAGATCCTCTTGCCGAAAAGGCAAACGTCCGGCTCCTTCTCCCACAGGGAAACGCCCAGCCCTGAAAGCTGTTGCTGCTCTTCACGGTGCCTTGGTGCCCTATCTACAGGCACAACAGTACTGGAGATATGGGCTTTCCCAGAGACGCAACATCTCATGGCGCTCAGCCGCGGCAGAGCCTCTTGCCGAAAAGGCAAACGTCCGGCTCCTTCTCCCACAGGGAAGGGCCCAGCCCTGAAAGCTGTTGCTGCTCTTCACGGTGCCTTGGCACCCTATGTACAGGCACAACGGCACTGGGGATCTGGGCTTTCCCAGAGACGCAACATCTCATGGCGCTCGGCCGCGGCAGAGCCTCTTGCCAAAAAGGCAAACGTCCGGCTCCTTCTCCCACAGGGAAGGGCCCAGCCCTGAAAGCTGTTGCTGCTCTTCACGGTGCCTTGGCGCCCTATCTACAGGCACAACGGCACTGGGGATCTGGGCTTTCCCAGAGACGCAACATCTCATGGCGCTCGGCCGCGGCAGATCCTCTTGCCGAAAAGGCAAACGTCCGGCTCCTTCTCCCACAGGGAAACGCCCAGCCCTGAAAGCTGTTGCTGCTCTTCACGGTGCCTTGACGCCCTATCTACAGGCACAACAGTACTGGAGATATGGGCTTTCCCAGAGACGCAACATCTCATGGTGCTCGGCCGCGGCAGAGCCTCTTGCCGAAAAGGCAAACGTCCGGCTCCTTCTGCCCCAGGGAAGGGCCCAGCCCTGAAAGCTGTTGCTGCTCTTCACGGTGCCTTGGTGCCCTATCAACAGGAACAACAGCACTGGGCATCTGGGCTTTCCCAGAGACGCAACATCTCATGGCACTCGTCCGCGGCAGAGCCTCTTGCCGAAAAGGCAAACGTCCGGCTCCTTCTCCCACAGGGAAGGGCCCAGCCCTGAAAGCTGTTGCTGCTCTTCACGGTGCCTTGGCACCCTATCTACAGGCACAACGGCACTGGGGATCTGGGCTTTCCCAGAGACGCAACATCTCATGGCGCTCGGCCGCGGCAGAGCCTCTTGCCGAAAAGGCAAACGTCCGGCTCCTTCTCCCACAGGGAAGGGCCCAGCCCTGAAAGCTGTTGCTGCTCTTCACGGTGCCTTGGCTCCCTATCTACAGGCACAACAGCAGTGGGGATCTGGGCTTTCCCAGAGACGCAACATCTCATGGCGCTCGGCCGCGGCAGAGCCTCTTGCCGAAAAGGCAAACGTCCGGCTCCTTCTCCCACAGGGAAGGGCCCAGCCCTGAAAGCTGTTGCTGCTCTTCACGGTGCCTTGGCACCCTATGTACAGGCACAACAGTACTAGGGATCAGGGCTTTCCCAGAGACGCAACATCTCATGGCGCTCGGCCACGGCAGAGTCTCTTGCCGAAAAGGCAAACGTCCGGCTCTTTCTGCCACAGGGAAATGGCCAGCCCTGAAAGCTGTTGCTGCTCTTCACGGTGCCTTGGCGCCCTATCTACAGGCACAACAGCACTGGGGATCAGGGCTTTCCCAGAGACGCAACATCTCATGGCGCTCCGCCGCGGCAGAGCCTCTTGCCGAAAAGGCAAACGTCCGGCTCTTTCTCCCACAGGGAAGGGCCCAGCCCTGAAAGCTGTTGCTGCTCTTCACGGTGCCTTGGTGCCCTATCTACAGGAACAACAGCACTGGGCATCTGGGCTTTCCCAGAGACGCAACATCTCATGGCGCAGGCCGCGGCAGAGCCTCTTGCCGAAAAGGCAAACGTCCGGCTCCTTCTCCCACAGGGAAGGGCCCAGCCCTGAAAGCTGTTGCTGCTCTTCACGGTGCCTTGGTGCCCTATCTACAGGCACAACAGCACTGGGGATCTGGGCTTTCCCAGAGACTCAACATCTCATGGCGCTCCGCCGCGGCAGAGCCTCTTGCCGAAAAGGCAAACGTCCGGCTCCTTCTCCCACAGGGAAATGCCCAGCCCTGAAAGCTGTTGCTGCTCTTCACGGTGTCTTGGCGCCCTATCTACAGGCACAACAGCACTGGGGATCTGGGCTTTCCCAGAGACGCAACATCTCATGGCGCTCGGCCGCGGCAGAGCCTCTTGCCGAAAAGGCAAACGTCCGGCTGCTTCTGCCCCAGGGAAGGGCCCAGCCCTGAAAGCTGTTGCTGCTCTTCACGGTGCCTTGGCGCCCTATCTACAGGCACAACGGCAGTGGGGATCTGGGCTTTCCCAGAGACGCAACATCTCATGGCGCTCGGCCGCGGCAGATCCTCTTGCCGAAAAGGCAAACGTCCGGCTCCTTCTCCCACAGGGAAACGCCCAGCCCTGAAAGCTGTTGCTGCTCTTCACGGTGCCTTGGTGCCCTATCTACAGGCACAACAGTACTGGAGATATGGGCTTTCCCAGAGACGCAACATCTCATGGCGCTCAGCCGCGGCAGAGCCTCTTGCCGAAAAGGCAAACGTCCGGCTCCTTCTCCCACAGGGAAGGGCCCAGCCCTGAAAGCTGTTGCTGCTCTTCACGGTGCCTTGGCACCCTATGTACAGGCACAACGGCACTGGGGATCTGGGCTTTCCCAGAGACGCAACATCTCATGGCGCTCGGCCGCGGCAGAGCCTCTTGCCAAAAAGGCAAACGTCCGGCCCCTTCTCCCACAGGGAAGGGCCCAGCCCTGAAAGCTGTTGCTGCTCTTCACGGTGCCTTGGCGCCCTATCTACAGGCACAACGGCACTGGGGATCTGGGCTTTCCCAGAGACGCAACATCTCATGGCGCTCGGCCGCGGCAGATCCTCTTGCCGAAAAGGCAAACGTCCGGCTCCTTCTCCCACAGGGAAACGCCCAGCCCTGAAAGCTGTTGCTGCTCTTCACGGTGCCTTGACGCCCTATCTACAGGCACAACAGTACTGGAGATATGGGCTTTCCCAGAGACGCAACATCTCATGGCGCTCGGCCGCGGCAGAGCCTCTTGCCGAAAAGGCAAACGTCCGGCTCCTTCTGCCCCAGGGAAGGGCCCAGCCCTGAAAGCTGTTGCTGCTCTTCACGGTGCCTTGGTGCCCTATCAACAGGAACAACAGCACTGGGCATCTGGGCTTTCCCAGAGACGCAACATCTCATGGCACTCGTCCGCGGCAGAGCCTCTTGCCGAAAAGGCAAACGTCCGGCTCCTTCTCCCACAGGGAAGGGCCCAGCCCTGAAAGCTGTTGCTGCTCTTCACGGTGCCTTGGCACCCTATCTACAGGCACAACGGCACTGGGGATCTGGGCTTTCCCAGAGACGCAACATCTCATGGCGCTCGGCCGCGGCAGAGCCTCTTGCCGAAAAGGCAAACATCCGGCTCCTTCTGCCCCAGGGAAGGGCCCAGCCCTGAAAGCTGTTGCTGCTCTTCACGGTGCCTTGGCTCCCTATCTACAGGCACAACAGCAGTGGGGATCTGGGCTTTCCCAGAGACGCAACATCTCATGGCGCTCGGCCGCGGCAGAGCCTCTTGCCGAAAAGGCAAACGTCCGGCTCCTTCTCCCACAGGGAAGGGCCCAGCCCTGAAAGCTGTTGCTGCTCTTCACGGTGCCTTGGCACCCTATGTACAGGCACAACAGTACTAGGGATCAGGGCTTTCCCAGAGACGCAACATCTCATGGCGCTCGGCCACGGCAGAGTCTCTTGCCGAAAAGGCAAACGTCCGGCTCTTTCTGCCACAGGGAAATGGCCAGCCCTGAAAGCTGTTGCTGCTCTTCACGGTGCCTTGGCGCCCTATCTACAGGCACAACAGCACTGGGGATCAGGGCTTTCCCAGAGACGCAACATCTCATGGCGCTCGGCCGCGGCAGAGCCTCTTGCCGAAAAGGCAAACGTCCGGCTCTTTCTCCCACAGGGAAGGGCCCAGCCCTGAAAGCTGTTGCTGCTCTTCACGGTGCCTTGGTGCCCTATCTACAGGAACAACAGCACTGGGCATCTGGGCTTTCCCAGAGACGCAACATCTCATGGCGCAGGCCGCGGCAGAGCCTCTTGCCGAAAAGGCAAACGTCCGGCTCCTTCTCCCACAGGGAAGGGCCCAGCCCTGAAAGCTGTTGCTGCTCTTCACGGTGCCTTGGTGCCCTATCTACAGGCACAACAGCACTGGGGATCTGGGCTTTCCCAGAGACTCAACATCTCATGGCGCTCCGCCGCGGCAGAGCCTCTTGCCGAAAAGGCAAACGTCCGGCTCCTTCTCCCACAGGGAAATGCCCAGCCCTGAAAGCTGTTGCTGCTCTTCACGGTGCCTTGGCGCCCTATCTACAGGCACAACAGCACTGGGGATCTGGGCTTTCCCAGAGACGCAACATCTCATGGCGCTCGGCCACGGCAGAGCCTCTTGCCGAAAAGGCAAACGTCCGGCTCTTTCTGCCACAGGGAAATGGCGAGGCCTGAAAGCTGTTGCTGCTCTTCCCGGTGCCTTGGCGCCCTATGTACAGGCACAACAGCACTGGAGATATGGGCTTTCCCAGAGACGCAACATCTCATGGCGCTCGGCCGCGGCAGAGCCTCTTGCCGAAAAGGCAAACGTCCGGCTGCTTCTGCCCCAGGGAAGGGCCCAGCCCTGAAAGCTGTTGCTGCTCTTCACGGTGCCTTGGTGCCCTATCTACAGGAACAACAGCACTGGGCATCTGGGCTTTCCCAGAGACGCAACATCTCATGGCGGTCGGCCGCGGCACGGCCTCTTGCCGAAAAGGCAAACGTCCGGCTCCTTCTGCCCCAGGGAAGGGCCCAGCCCTGAAAGCTGTTGCTGCTCTTCACGGTGCCTTGGCACCCTATCTACAGGCACAACAGCACTGGGGATCTGTGCTTTCCCAGAGACGCAACATCTCATGGCGCTCGGCCGCGGCAGAGCCTCTTGCCGAAAAGGCAAACATCCGGCTCCTTCTGCCCCAGGGAAGGGCCCAGCCCTGAAAGCTGTTGCTGCTCTTCACGGTGCCTTGGCGCCCTATCTACAGGCACAACAGCAGTGGGGATCTGTGCTTTCCCAGAGACGCAACATCTCATGGCGCTCGGCCGCGGCAGAGCCTCTTGCCGAAAAGGCAAACGTCCGGCTCCTTCTCCCACAGGGAAGGGCCCAGCCCTGAAAGCTGTTGCTGCTCTTCACGGTGCCTTGGCACCCTATGTACAGGCACAACAGCACTGGGGATCAGGGCTTTCCCAGAGACGCAACATCTCATGGCGCTCGGCCGCGGCAGAGCCTCTTGCCGAAAAGGCAAACGTCCGGCTGCTTCTGCCCCAGGGAAGGGCCCAGCCCTGAAAGCTGTTGCTGCTCTTCACGGTGCCTTGGCGCCCTATCTACAGGCACAACGGCAGTGGGGATCTGGGCTTTCCCAGAGACGCAACATTTCATGGCGCTCGGCCACGGCAAAGCCTCTTGCCGAAAAGGCAAACGTCCGGCTCCTTCTGCCACGGGGAACGCCCAGCCCTGAAAGCTGCTGCTGCTCTTCACGGTGCCTTGGCGCCCTATCTACAGGCACAACAGCACTGGAGATATGGGCTTTCCCAGAGACGCAACATCTCATGGCGCTCGGCCGCGGCAGATCCTCTTGCCGAAAAGGCAAACGTCCGGCTCCTTCTCCCACAGGGAAACGCCCAGCCCTGAAAGCTGTTGCTGCTCTTCACGGTGCCTTGGCGCCCTATCTACAGGCACAACAGTACTGGAGATATGGGCTTTCCCAGAGACGCAACATCTCATGGCGCTCGGCCGCGGCAGAGCCTCTTGCCGAAAAGGCAAACGTCCGGCTCCTTCTGCCCCAGGGAAGGGCCCAGCCCTGAAAGCTGTTGCTGCTCTTCACGGTGCCTTGGTGCCCTATCAACAGGAACAACAGCACTGGGCATCTGGGCTTTCCCAGAGACGCAACATCTCATGGCGCTCGGCCGCGGCAGAGCCTCTTGCCGAAAAGGCAAACATCCGGCTCCTTCTGCCCCAGGGAAGGGCCCAGCCCTGAAAGCTGTTGCTGCTCTTCACGGTGCCTTGGCGCCCTATCTACAGGCACAACAGCAGTGGGGATCTGGGCTTTCCCAGAGACGCAACATCTCATGGCGCTCGGCCGCGGCAGAGCCTCTTGCCGAAAAGGCAAACGTCCGGCTCCTTCTCCCACAGGGAAGGGCCCAGCCCTGAAAGCTGTTGCTGCTCTTCACGGTGCCTTGGTGCCCTATCTACAGGCACAACAGCACTGGGGATCTGGGGTTTCCCAGAGATGCAACATCTCATGGCGGTCGGCCGCGGCACGGCCTCTTGCCGAAAAGGCAAACGTCCGGCTCCTTCTGCCCCAGGGAAGGGCCCAGCCCTGAAAGCTGTTGCTGCTCTTCACGGTGCCTTGGCACCCTATCTACAGGCACAACAGCACTGGGGATCTGTGCTTTCCCAGAGACGCAACATCTCATGGCGCTCGGCCGTGGCAGAGCCTCTTGCCGAAAAGGCAAACATCCGGCTCCTTCTCCCACAGGGAAGGGCCCAGCCCTGAAAGCTGTTGCTGCTCTTCACGGTGCCTTGGCGCCCTATCTACAGGCACAACAGCACTGGGGATCTGGGCTTTCCCAGAGACGCAACATCTCATGGCGCTCGGCCGCCGCAGATCCTCTTGCCGAAAAGGCAAACGTCCGGCTCCTTCTCCCACAGGGAAACGCCCAGCCCTGAAAGCTGTTGCTGCTCTTCACGGTGCCTTGGCACCCTATCTACAGGCACAACAGTACTGGAGATATGGGCTTTCCCAGAGACGCAACATCTCATGGCGCTCAGCCGCGGCAGAGCCTCTTGCCGAAAAGGCAAACGTCCGGCTCCTTCTCCCACAGGGAAGGGCCCAGCCCTGAAAGCTGTTGCTGCTCTTCACGGTGCCTTGGCACCCTATCTACAGGCACAACGGCACTGGGGATCTGTGCTTTCCCAGAGACGCAACATCTCATGGCGCTCGGCCGCGGCAGAGCCTCTTGCCGAAAAGGCAAACGTCCGGCTCCTTCTGCCCCAGGGAAGGGCCCAGCCCTGAAAGCTGTTGCTGCTCTTCACGGTGCCTTGGCACCCTATGTACAGGCACAACAGCACTGGGGATCTGTGCTTTCCCAGAGACGCAACATCTCATGGCGCTCGGCCGCGGCAGAGCCTCTTGCCGAAAAGGCAAACGTCCGGCTCCTTCTCCCACAGGGAAGGGCCCAGCCCTGAAAGCTGTTGCTGCTCTTCACGGTGCCTTGGCACCCTATGTACAGGCACAACAGCACTGGGGATCAGGGCTTTCCCAGAGACGCAACATCTCATGGCGCTCGGCCGCGGCAGAGCCTCTTGCCGAAAAGGCAAACGTCCGGCTGCTTCTGCCCCAGGGAAGGGCCCAGCCCTGAAAGCTGTTGCTGCTCTTCACGGTGCCTTGGCGCCCTATTTACAGGCACAACGGCAGTGGGGATCTGGGCTTTCCCAGAGACGCAACATCTCATGGCGCTCGGCCGCGGCAGATCCTCTTGCCGAAAAGGCAAACGTCCGGCTCCTTCTCCCACAGGGAAACGCCCAGCCCTGAAAGCTGTTGCTGCTCTTCACGGTGCCTTGGTGCCCTATCTACAGGCACAACAGTACTGGAGATATGGGCTTTCCCAGAGACGCAACATCTCATGGCGCTCAGCCGCGGCAGAGCCTCTTGCCGAAAAGGCAAACGTCCGGCTCCTTCTCCCACAGGGAAGGGCCCAGCCCTGAAAGCTGTTGCTGCTCTTCACGGTGCCTTGGCACCCTATGTACAGGCACAACGGCACTGGGGATCTGGGCTTTCCCAGAGACGCAACATCTCATGGCGCTCGGCCGCAACAGAGCCTCTTGCCAAAAAGGCAAACGTCCGGCTCCTTCTCCCACAGGGAAGGGCCCAGCCCTGAAAGCTGTTGCTGCTCTTCACGGTGCCTTGGCGCCCTATCTACAGGCACAACGGCAGTGGGGATCTGGGCTTTCCCAGAGACGCAACATCTCATGGCGCTCGGCCGCGGCAGATCCTCTTGCCGAAAAGGCAAACGTCCGGCTCCTTCTCCCACAGGGAAATGCCCAGCCCTGAAAGCTGTTGCTGCTCTTCACGGTGTCTTGGCGCCCTATCTACAGGCACAACAGCACTGGGGATCTGGGCTTTCCCAGAGACGCAACATCTCATGGCGCTCGGCCACGGCAGAGCCTCTTGCCGAAAAGGCAAACGTCCGGCTCTTTCTGCCACAGGGAAATGGCGAGGCCTGAAAGCTGTTGCTGCTCTTCCCGGTGCCTTGGCGCCCTATGTACAGGCACAACAGCACTGGAGATATGGGCTTTCCCAGAGACGCAACATCTCATGGCGCTCGGCCGCGGCAGAGCCTCTTGCCGAAAAGGCAAACGTCCGGCTGCTTCTGCCCCAGGGAAGGGCCCAGCCCTGAAAGCTGTTGCTGCTCTTCACGGTGCCTTGGTGCCCTATCTACAGGAACAACAGCACTGGGCATCTGGGCTTTCCCAGAGACGCAACATCTCATGGCGCAGGCCGCGGCAGAGCCTCTTGCCGAAAAGGCAAACGTCCGGCTCCTTCTCCCACAGGGAAGGGCCCAGCCCTGAAAGCTGTTGCTGCTCTTCACGGTGCCTTGGCGCCCTATCTACAGGCACAACAGCACTGGGCATCTGGGCTTTCCCAGAGACGCAACTTCTCATGGCGGTCGGACGCGGCACAGCCTCTTGCCGAAAAGGCAAACGTCCGGCTCCTTCTCCCACAGGGAAGGGCCCAGCCCTGAAAGCTGTTGTTGCTCTTCACGGTGCCTTGGCGCCCTATCTACAGGCACAACGGCACTGGGGATCTGGGCTTTCCCAGAGACGCAACATCTCATGGCGCTCGGCCGCGGCAGAGCCTCTTGCCGAAAAGGCAAACGTCCGGCTCCTTCTCCCACAGGGAAGGGCCCAGCCCTGAAAGCTGTTGCTGCTCTTCACGGTGCCTTGGCGCCCTATCTACAGGCACAACAGCACTGGAGATATGGGCTTTCCCAGAGACGCAACATCTCATGGCGCTCGGCCGCGGCAGAGCCTCTTGCCGAAAAGGCAAACGTCCGGCTCCTTCTGCCCCAGGGAAGGGCCCAGCCCTGAAAGCTGTTGCTGCTCTTCACGGTGCCTTGGTGCCCTATCTACAGGAACAACAGCACTGGGCATCTGGGCTTTTCCAGAGACACAACATCTCATGGCGCTCGGCCGCGGCAGAGCCTCTTTCCGAAAAGGCAAACGTCCGGCTCCTTCTCCCACAGGGAAGGGCCCAGCCCTGAAAGCTGTTGCTGCTCTTAACGGTGTCTTGGTGCCCTATCTACAGGCACAACAGCACTGGGGATCTGGGCTTTCCCAGAGACGCAACATCTCATGGCGCTCGGCCGCGGCAGAGCCTCTTGCCGAAAAGGCAAACGTCCGGCTCCTTCTCCCACAGGGAAGGGCCCAGCCCTGAAAGCTGTTGCTGCTCTTCACGGTGCCTTGGTGCCCTATCTACAGGAACAACAGCACTGGGCATCTGGGCTTTCCCAGAGATGCAACATCTCATGGCGCAGGCCGCGGCAGAGCCTCTTGCCGAAAAGGCAAACGTCCGGCTCCTTCTCCCACAGGGAAGGGCCGAGCCCTGAAAGCTGTTGCTGCTCTTCACGGTGCCTTGGTGCCCTATCTACAGGCACAACAGCACTGGGGATCTGGGCTTTCCCAGAGATGCAACATCTCATGGCGGTCGGCCGCGGCACAGCCTCTTGCCAAAAAGGCAAACGTCCGGCTCCTTCTCCCACAGGGAAGGGCCCAGCCCTGAAAGCTGTTGCTGCTCTTCACGGTGCCTTGGTGCCCTATCTACAGGCACAACAGCACTGGGCATCTGGTCTTTCCCAGAGACGCAACTTCTCATGGCGGTCGGCCGCGGCACAGCCTCTTGCCGAAAAGGCAAACGTCCGGCTGCTTCTGCCCCAGGGAAGGGCCCAGCCCTGAAAGCTGTTGCTGCTCTTCACGGTGCCTTGGCGCCCTATTTACAGGCACAACGGCAGTGGGGATCTGGGCTTTCCCAGAGACGCAACATCTCATGGCGCTCGGCCGCGGCAGATCCTCTTGCCGAAAAGGCAAACGTCCGGCTCCTTCTCCCACAGGGAAACGCCCAGCCCTGAAAGCTGTTGCTGCTCTTCACGGTGCCTTGGTGCCCTATCTACAGGCACAACAGTACTGGAGATATGGGCTTTCCCAGAGACGCAACATCTCATGGCGCTCAGCCGCGGCAGAGCCTCTTGCCGAAAAGGCAAACGTCCGGCTCCTTCTCCCACAGGGAAGGGCCCAGCCCTGAAAGCTGTTGCTGCTCTTCACGGTGCCTTGGCACCCTATGTACAGGCACAACGGCACTGGGGATCTGGGCTTTCCCAGAGACGCAACATCTCATGGCGCTCGGCCGCAACAGAGCCTCTTGCCAAAAAGGCAAACGTCCGGCTCCTTCTCCCACAGGGAAGGGCCCAGCCCTGAAAGCTGTTGCTGCTCTTCACGGTGCCTTGGCGCCCTATCTACAGGCACAACGGCAGTGGGGATCTGGGCTTTCCCAGAGACGCAACATCTCATGGCGCTCGGCCGCGGCAGATCCTCTTGCCGAAAAGGCAAACGTCCGGCTCCTTCTCCCACAGGGAAATGCCCAGCCCTGAAAGCTGTTGCTGCTCTTCACGGTGTCTTGGCGCCCTATCTACAGGCACAACAGCACTGGGGATCTGGGCTTTCCCAGAGACGCAACATCTCATGGCGCTCGGCCACGGCAGAGCCTCTTGCCGAAAAGGCAAACGTCCGGCTCTTTCTGCCACAGGGAAATGGCGAGGCCTGAAAGCTGTTGCTGCTCTTCCCGGTGCCTTGGCGCCCTATGTACAGGCACAACAGCACTGGAGATATGGGCTTTCCCAGAGACGCAACATCTCATGGCGCTCGGCCGCGGCAGAGCCTCTTGCCGAAAAGGCAAACGTCCGGCTGCTTCTGCCCCAGGGAAGGGCCCAGCCCTGAAAGCTGTTGCTGCTCTTCACGGTGCCTTGGTGCCCTATCTACAGGAACAACAGCACTGGGCATCTGGGCTTTCCCAGAGACGCAACATCTCATGGCGCAGGCCGCGGCAGAGCCTCTTGCCGAAAAGGCAAACGTCCGGCTCCTTCTCCCACAGGGAAGGGCCCAGCCCTGAAAGCTGTTGCTGCTCTTCACGGTGCCTTGGCGCCCTATCTACAGGCACAACAGCACTGGGCATCTGGGCTTTCCCAGAGACGCAACTTCTCATGGCGGTCGGACGCGGCACAGCCTCTTGCCGAAAAGGCAAACGTCCGGCTCCTTCTCCCACAGGGAAGGGCCCAGCCCTGAAAGCTGTTGTTGCTCTTCACGGTGCCTTGGCGCCCTATCTACAGGCACAACGGCACTGGGGATCTGGGCTTTCCCAGAGACGCAACATCTCATGGCGCTCGGCCGCGGCAGAGCCTCTTGCCGAAAAGGCAAACGTCCGGCTCCTTCTCCCACAGGGAAGGGCCCAGCCCTGAAAGCTGTTGCTGCTCTTCACGGTGCCTTGGCGCCCTATCTACAGGCACAACAGCACTGGAGATATGGGCTTTCCCAGAGACGCAACATCTCATGGCGCTCGGCCGCGGCAGAGCCTCTTGCCGAAAAGGCAAACGTCCGGCTCCTTCTGCCCCAGGGAAGGGCCCAGCCCTGAAAGCTGTTGCTGCTCTTCACGGTGCCTTGGTGCCCTATCTACAGGAACAACAGCACTGGGCATCTGGGCTTTTCCAGAGACACAACATCTCATGGCGCTCGGCCGCGGCAGAGCCTCTTTCCGAAAAGGCAAACGTCCGGCTCCTTCTCCCACAGGGAAGGGCCCAGCCCTGAAAGCTGTTGCTGCTCTTAACGGTGTCTTGGTGCCCTATCTACAGGCACAACAGCACTGGGGATCTGGGCTTTCCCAGAGACGCAACATCTCATGGCGCTCGGCCGCGGCAGAGCCTCTTGCCGAAAAGGCAAACGTCCGGCTCCTTCTCCCACAGGGAAGGGCCCAGCCCTGAAAGCTGTTGCTGCTCTTCACGGTGCCTTGGTGCCCTATCTACAGGAACAACAGCACTGGGCATCTGGGCTTTCCCAGAGATGCAACATCTCATGGCGCAGGCCGCGGCAGAGCCTCTTGCCGAAAAGGCAAACGTCCGGCTCCTTCTCCCACAGGGAAGGGCCGAGCCCTGAAAGCTGTTGCTGCTCTTCACGGTGCCTTGGTGCCCTATCTACAGGCACAACAGCACTGGGGATCTGGGCTTTCCCAGAGATGCAACATCTCATGGCGGTCGGCCGCGGCACAGCCTCTTGCCAAAAAGGCAAACGTCCGGCTCCTTCTCCCACAGGGAAGGGCCCAGCCCTGAAAGCTGTTGCTGCTCTTCACGGTGCCTTGGTGCCCTATCTACAGGCACAACAGCACTGGGCATCTGGTCTTTCCCAGAGACGCAACTTCTCATGGCGGTCGGCCGCGGCACAGCCTCTTGCCGAAAAGGCAAACGTCCGGCTGCTTCTGCCCCAGGGAAGGGCCCAGCCCTGAAAGCTGTTGCTGCTCTTCACGGTGCCTTGGCGCCCTATCTACAGGAACAACAGCACTGGGCATCTGGGCTTTCCCAGAGACGCAACATCTCATGGCGCAGGCCGCGGCAGAGCCTCTTGCCGAAAAGGCAAACGTCCGGCTCCTTCTCCCACAGGGAAGGGCCCAGCCCTGAAAGCTGTTGCTGCTCTTCACGGTGCCTTGGTGCCCTATCAACAGGAACAACAGCACTGGGCATCTGGTCTTTCCCAGAGACGCAACTTCTCATGGCGGTCGGCCGCGGCACAGCCTCTTGCCGAAAAGGCAAACGTCCGGCTGCTTCTGCCCCAGGGAAGGGCCCAGCCCTGAAAGCTGTTGCTGCTCTTCACGGTGCCTTGGTGCCCTATCTACAGGAACAACAGCACTGGGCATCTGGGCTTTCCCAGAGATGCAACATCTCATGGCGCAGGCCGCGGCAGAGCCTCTTGCCGAAAAGGCAAACGTCCGGCTCCTTCTCCCACAGGGAAGGGCCCAGCCCTGAAAGCTGTTGCTGCTCTTCACGGTGCCTTGGTGCCCTATCTACAGGAACAACAGCACTGGGCATCTGGGCTTTCCTAGAGATGCAACATCTCATGGCGCAGGCCGCGGCAGAGCCTCTTGCCGAAAAGGCAAACGTCCGGCTCCTTCTCCCACAGGGAAGGGCCGAGCCCTGAAAGCTGTTGCTGCTCTTCACGGTGCCTTGGTGCCCTATCTACAGGCACAACAGCACTGGGGATCTGGGCTTTCCCAGAGATGCAACATCTCATGGCGCAGGCCGCGGCAGAGCCTCTTGCCGAAAAGGCAAACGTCCGGCTCCTTCTCCCACAGGGAAGGGCCGAGCCCTGAAAGCTGTTGCTGCTCTTCACGGTGCCTTGGCGCCCTATCTACAGGCACAACAGCACTGGGGATCTGTGCTTTCCCAGAGACGCAACATCTCATGGCGGTCGGCCGCGGCACGGCCTCTTGCCGAAAAGGCAAACGTCCGGCTGCTTCTGCCCCAGGGAAGGGCCCAGCCCTGAAAGCTGTTGCTGCTCTTCACGGTGCCTTGGTGCCCTATCTACAGGAACAACAGCACTGGGCATCTGGGCTTTCCCAGAGACGCAACTTCTCATGGCGGTCGGCCGCGGCACAGCCTCTTGCCGAAAAGGCAAACGTCCGGCTCCTTCTCCCACAGGGAAGGGCCCAGCCCTGAAAGCTGTTGCTGCTCTTCACGGTGCCTTGGCACCCTATCTACAGGCACAACAGCACTGGGGATCTGTGCTTTCCCAGAGACGCAACATCTCATGGCGCTTGGCCGCGGCAGAGCCTGTTGCCGAAAAGGCAAACGTCCGGCTCCTTCTCCCAGAGGGAAGGGCCCAGCCCTGAAAGCTGTTGCTGCTCTTCACGGTGCCTTGGCACCCTATGTACAGGCACAACAGCACTGGGGATCAGGGCTTTCCCAGAGACGCAACATCTCATGGCGCTCGGCCACGGCAGAGCCTCTTGCCGGAAAGGCAAACGTCCGGCTGCTTCTGCCCCAGGGAAGGGCCCAGCCCTGAAAGCTGTTGCTGCTCTTCACGGTGCCTTGGCACCCTATCTACAGGCACAACAGCACTGGGGATCAGGGCTTTCCCAGAGACGCAACATCTCATGGCGCTCGGCCGCGGCATAGCCTCTTGCCGAAAAGGCAAACGTCCGGCTCCTTCTCCCACAGGGAAGGGCCCAGCCCTGAAAGCTGTTGCTGCTCTTCACGGTGCCTTGGCGCCCTATGTACAGGCACAACAGCACTGGGGATCTGGGCTTTCCCAGAGACTCAACATCTCATGGCGCTCGGCCACGGCAGAGCCTCTTGCCGAAAAGGCAAACGTCCGGCTACTTCTGCCACAGGGAAATGGCCAGGCCTGAAAGCTGTTGCTGCTCTTCACGGTGCCTTGGCGCCCTATCTACAGGCACAACAGCACTGGGGATCAGGGCTTTCCCAGAGACGCAACATCTCATGGCGCTCGGCCGCGGCATAGCCTCTTGCCGAAAAGGCAAACGTCCGGCTCCTTCTCCCACAGGGAAGGGCCCAGCCCTGAAAGCTGTTGCTGCTCTTCACGGTGCCTTGGCGCCCTATGTACAGGCACAACAGCACTGGGGATCTGGGCTTTCCCAGAGACTCAACATCTCATGGCGCTCGGCCACGGCAGAGCCTCTTGCCGAAAAGGCAAACGTCCGGCTCCTTCTGCCACAGGGAAATGGCCAGGCCTGAAAGCTGTTGCTGCTCTTCACGGTGCCTTGGCGCCCTATCTACAGGCACAACAGCACTGGAGATATGGGCTTTCCCAGAGACGCAACATCTCATGGCGCTCGGCCGCGGCAGATCCTCTTGCCGAAAAGGCAAACGTCCGGCTCCTTCTCCCACAGGGAAGGGCCCAGCCCTGAAAGCTGTTGCTGCTCTTCACGGTGCCTTGGCGCCCTATCTACAGGCACAACGGCACTGGGCATCTGGGCTTTCCCAGAGACGCAACATCTCATGGCGCTCGGCCACGGCAGAGCCTCTTGCCGAAAAGGCAAACGTCCGGCTCCTTCTCCCACAGGGAAGGGCCCAGCCCTGAAAGCTGTTGCTGCTCTTCACAGTGCCTTGGCGCCCTATCTACAGGCACAACAGCACTGGAGATATGGGCTTTCCCAGAGACGCAACATCTCATGGCGCTCGGCCGCGGCAGAGCCTCTTGCCGAAAAGGCAAACGTCCGGCTCCTTCTGCCCCAGGGAAGGGCCCAGCCCTGAAAGCTGTTGCTGCTCTTCACGGTGCCTTGGTGCCCTATCTACAGGAACAACAGCACTGGGCATCTGGGCTTTTCCAGAGACGCAACATCTCATGGCGCTCGGCCGCGGCAGAGCCTCTTGCCGAAAAGGCAAACGTCCGGCTCCTTCTCCCATAGGGAAATGCCCAGGCCTGAAAGCTGTTGCTGCTCTTAACGGTGTCTTGGTGCCCTATCTACAGGCACAACAGCACTAGGGATCAGGGCTTTCCCAGAGACGCAACATCTCATGGCGCTCGGCCGCGGCAGAGCCTCTTGCCGAAAAGGCAAACGTCCGGCTCCTTCTGCCACAGGGAAACGCCCAGCCCTGAAAGCTGTTGCTGCTCTTCACGGTGCCTTGGTGCCCTATCTACAGGAACAACAGCACTGGGCATCTGGGCTTTCCCAGAGATGCAACATCTCATGGCGCAGGCCGCGGCAGAGCCTCTTGCCGAAAAGGCAAACGTCCGGCTCCTTCTCCCACAGCGAAGGGCCGAGCCCTGAAAGCTGTTGCTGCTCTTCACGGTGCCTTGGTGCCCTATCTACAGGCACAACAGCACTGGGGATCTGGGCTTTCCCAGAGATGCAACATCTCATGGCGGTCGGCCGCGGCACAGCCTCTTGCCAAAAAGGCAAACGTCCGGCTCCTTCTCCCACAGGGAAGGGCCCAGCCCTGAAAGCTGTTGCTGCTCTTCACGGTGCCTTGGCGCCCTATCTACAGGCACAACAGCACTGGGGATCTGTGCTTTCCCAGAGACGCAACATCTCATGGCGCTCGGCCGCGGCAGAGCCTCTTGCCGAAAAGGCAAACGTCCGGCTGCTTCTGCCCCAGGGAAGGGCCCAGCCCTGAAAGCTGTTGCTGCTCTTCACGGTGCCTTGGTGCCCTATCTACAGGAACAACAGCACTGGGCATCTGGGCTTTCCCAGAGACGCAACATCTCATGGCGCAGGCCGCGGCAGAGCCTCTTGCCGAAAAGGCAAACGTCCGGCTCCTTCTCCCACAGGGAAGGGCCCAGCCCTGAAAGCTGTTGCTGCTCTTCACGGTGCCTTGGTGCCCTATCTACAGGCACAACAGCACTGGGCATCTGGTCTTTCCCAGAGACGCAACTTCTCATGGCGGTCGGCCGCGGCACAGCCTCTTGCCGAAAAGGCAAACGTCCGGCTCCTTCTCCCACAGGGAAGGGCCCAGCCCTGAAAGCTGTTGCTGCTCTTCACGGTGCCTTGGCACCCTATCTACAGGCACAACAGCACTGGGGATCTGTGCTTTCCCAGAGACGCAACATCTCATGGCGCTTGGCCGCGGCAGAGCCTGTTGCCGAAAAGGCAAACGTCCGGCTCCTTCTCCCAGAGGGAAGGGCCCAGCCCTGAAAGCTGTTGCTGCTCTTCACGGTGCCTTGGCACCCTATGTACAGGCACAACAGCACTGGGGATCAGGGCTTTCCCAGAGACGCAACATCTCATGGCGCTCGGCCACGGCAGAGCCTCGTGCCGGAAAGGCAAACGTCCGGCTGCTTCTGCCCCAGGGAAGGGCCCAGCCCTGAAAGCTGTTGCTGCTCTTCACGGTGCCTTGGCGCCCTATCTACAGGCACAACGGCAGTGGGGATCTGGGCTTTCCCAGAGACGCAACATCTCATGGCGCTCGGCCACGGCAGAGCCTCTTGCCGAAAAGGCAAACGTCCGGCTCCTTCTGCCACAGGGAAACGGCCAGACCTGAAAGCTGTTGCTGCTCTTCACGGTGCCTTGGCACCCTATGTACAGGCACAACAGCACTGGGGATCAGGGCTTTCCCAGAGACGCAACATCTCATGGCGCTCGGCCGCGGCAGAGCCTCTTGCCGAAAAGGCAAACATCCGGCTCCTTCTGCCCCAGGGAAGGGCCCAGGCCTGAAAGCTGTTGCTGCTCTTCACGGTGCCTTGGCACCCTATCTACAGGCACAACAGCACTGGGGATCAGGGCTTTCCCAGAGACGCAACATCTCATGGCGCTCGGCCACGGCAGATCCTCTTGCCGAAAAGGCAAACGTCCGGCTCCTTCTCCCACAGGGAAGGGCCCAGCCCTGAAAGCTGTTGCTGCTCTTCACGGTGCCTTGGCGCCCTATGTACAGGCACAACAGCACTGGGGATCTGGGCTTTCCCAGAGACTCAACATCTCATGGCGCTCGGCCACGGCAGAGCCTCTTGCCGAAAAGGCAAACGTCCGGCTCCTTCTGCCACAGGGAAATGGCCAGGCCTGAAAGCTGTTGCTGCTCTTCACGGTGCCTTGGCGCCCTATCTACAGGCACAACAGCACTGGAGATATGGGCTTTCCCAGAGACGCAACATCTCATGGCGCTCGGCCGCGGCAGATCCTCTTGCCGAAAAGGCAAACGTCCGGCTCCTTCTCCCACAGGGAAGGGCCCAGCCCTGAAAGCTGTTGCTGCTCTTCACGGTGCCTTGGCGCCCTATCTACAGGCACAACGGCACTGGGCATCTGGGCTTTCCCAGAGACGCAACATCTCATGGCGCTCGGCCACGGCAGAGCCTCTTGCCGAAAAGGCAAACGTCCGGCTCCTTCTCCCACAGGGAAGGGCCCAGCCCTGAAAGCTGTTGCTGCTCTTCACAGTGCCTTGGCGCCCTATCTACAGGCACAACAGCACTGGAGATATGGGCTTTCCCAGAGACGCAACATCTCATGGCGCTCGGCCGCGGCAGAGCCTCTTGCCGAAAAGGCAAACGTCCGGCTGCTTCTGCCCCAGGGAAGGGCCCAGCCCTGAAAGCTGTTGCTGCTCTTCACGGTGCCTTGGTGCCCTATCTACAGGAACAACAGCACTGGGCATCTGGGCTTTCCCAGAGACGCAACATCTCATGGCGCAGGCCGCGGCAGAGCCTCTTGCCGAAAAGGCAAACGTCCGGCTCCTTCTCCCACAGGGAAGGGCCCAGCCCTGAAAGCTGTTGCTGCTCTTCACGGTGCCTTGGTGCCCTATCTACAGGCACAACAGCACTGGGCATCTGGTCTTTCCCAGAGACGCAACTTCTCATGGCGGTCGGCCGCGGCACAGCCTCTTGCCGAAAAGGCAAACGTCCGGCTCCTTCTCCCACAGGGAAGGGCCCAGCCCTGAAAGCTGTTGCTGCTCTTCACGGTGCCTTGGCACCCTATCTACAGGCACAACAGCACTGGGGATCTGTGCTTTCCCAGAGACGCAACATCTCATGGCGCTTGGCCGCGGCAGAGCCTGTTGCCGAAAAGGCAAACGTCCGGATCCTTCTCCCAGAGGGAAGGGCCCAGCCCTGAAAGCTGTTGCTGCTCTTCACGGTGCCTTGGCACCCTATGTACAGGCACAACAGCACTGGGGATCAGGGCTTTCCCAGAGACGCAACATCTCATGGCGCTCGGCCACGGCAGAGCCTCGTGCCGGAAAGGCAAACGTCCGGCTGCTTCTGCCCCAGGGAAGGGCCCAGCCCTGAAAGCTGTTGCTGCTCTTCACGGTGCCTTGGCGCCCTATCTACAGGCACAACGGCAGTGGGGATCTGGGCTTTCCCAGAGACGCAACATCTCATGGCGCTCGGCCACGGCAGAGCCTCTTGCCGAAAAGGCAAACGTCCGGCTCCTTCTGCCACAGGGAAACGGCCAGGCCTGAAAGCTGTTGCTGCTCTTCACGGTGCCTTGGCACCCTATCTACAGGCACAACAGCACTGGGGATCAGGGCTTTCCCAGAGACGCAACATCTCATGGCGCTCGGCCGCGGCAGAGCCTCTTGCCGAAAAGGCAAACGTCCGGCTCCTTCTCCCACAGGGAAGGGCCCAGCCCTGAAAGCTGTTGCTGCTCTTCACGGTGCCTTGGCGCCCTATCTACAGGCACAACGGCACTGGGCATCTGGGCTTTCCCAGAGACGCAACATCTCATGGCGCTCGGCCGCGGCAGAGCCTCTTGCCGAAAAGGCAAACGTCCGGCTCCTTCTCCCACAGGGAAGGGCCCAGCCCTGAAAGCTGTTGCTGCTCTTCACAGTGCCTTGGCGCCCTATCTACAGGCACAACAGCACTGGAGATATGGGCTTTCCCAGAGACGCAACATCTCATGGCGCTCGGCCGCGGCAGAGCCTCTTGCCGAAAAGGCAAACGTCCGGCTCCTTCTGCCCCAGGGAAGGGCCCAGCCCTGAAAGCTGTTGCTGCTCTTCACGGTGCCTTGGTGCCCTATCTACAGGAACAACAGCACTGGGCATCTGGGCTTTTCCAGAGACACAACATCTCATGGCGCTCGGCCGCGGCAGAGCCTCTTGCCGAAAAGGCAAACGTCCGGCTCCTTCTCCCACAGGGAAATGCCCAGGCCTGAAAGCTGTTGCTGCTCTTAACGGTGTCTTGGTGCCCTATCTACAGGCACAACAGCACTGGGGATCTGGGCTTTCCCAGAGACGCAACATCTCATGGCGCTCGGCCGCGGCAAAGCCTCTTGCCGAAAAGGCAAACGTCCGGCTCCTTCTCCCACAGGGAAGGGCCCAGCCCTGAAAGCTGTTGCTGCTCTTCACGGTGCCTTGGTGCCCTATCTACAGGAACAACAGCACTGGGCATCTGGGCTTTCCCAGAGATGCAACATCTCATGGCGGTCGGCCGCGGCACAGCCTCTTGCCAAAAAGGCAAACGTCCGGCTCCTTCTCCCACAGGGAAGGGCCCAGCCCTGAAAGCTGTTGCTGCTCTTCACGGTGCCTTGGCGCCCTATCTACAGGCACAACAGCACTGGGGATCTGTGCTTTCCCAGAGACGCAACATCTCATGGCGCTCGGCCGCGGCAGAGCCTCTTGCCGAAAAGGCAAACGTCCGGCTCCTTCTCCCACAGGGAAGGGCCCAGCCCTGAAAGCTGTTGCTGCTCTTCACGGTGCCTTGGCACCCTATCTACAGGCACAACAGCACTGGGGATCAGGGCTTTCCCAGAGACGCAACATCTCATGGCGCTCGGCCACGGCAGAGCCTCTTGCCGAAAATGCAAACGTCTGGCTCCTTCTCCCACAGGGAAGGGCCCAGCCCTGAAAGCTGTTGCTGCTCTTCACGGTGCCTTGGCGCCCTATCTACAGGCACAACAGCAGTGGGGATCTGTGCTTTCCCAGAGACGCAACATCTCATGGCGCTCGGCCGCGGAGATCCTCTTGCCGAAAAGGCAAACGTCCGGCTCCTTCTCCCACAGGGAAGGGCCCAGCCCTGAAAGCTGTTGCTGCTCTTCACGGTGCCTTGGTGTCCTATCTACAGGAACAACAGCACTGGGCATCTGGGCTTTCCCAGAGACGCAACATCTCATGGCGCTCGGCCGCGGCAGAGCCTCTTGCCGAAAAGGCAAACGTCCGGCTCCTTCTCCCACAGGGAAATGCCCAGCCCTGAAAGCTGTTGCTGCTCTTCACGGTGTCTTGGTGCCCTATCTACAGGCACAACAGCACTGGGGATCTGGGCTTTCCCAGAGACGCAACATCTCATGGCGCTCGGCCACGGCAGATCCTCTTGCCGAAAAGGCAAACGTCCGGCTCCTTCTGCCACAGGGAAACGCCCAGCCCTGAAAGCTGTTGCTGCTCTTCACGGTGCCTTGGCGCCCTAACTACAGGCACAACAGCACTGGAGATATGGGCTTTCCCAGAGACGCAACATCTCATGGCGCTCGGCCGCGGCAAATCCTCTTGCCGAAAAGGCAAACGTCCTTCTCCTTCTGCCCCAGGGAAGGGCCCAGCCCTGAAAGCTGTTGCTGCTCTTCACGGTGCCTTGGTGCCCTATCTACAGGAACAACAGCACTGGGCATCTGGGCTTTTCCAGAGACGCAACATCTCATGACGCTCGGCCGCGGCAGAGCCTCTTGCCGAAAAGGCAAACGTCCGGCTCCTTCTGCCACAGGGAAACGCCCAGCCCGGAAAGCTGTTGCTGCTCTTAACGGTGCCTTGGTGCCCTATCTACAGGCACAACAGCACTGGGGATCTGGGCTTTCCAGGAGACTCAACATCTCATGGCGCTCGGCCACGGCAAAGCCTCTTGCCGAAAAGGCAAACGTCCGGCTCCTTCTGCCACAGGGAAACGCCCAGGCCTGAAAGCTGTTGCTGCTCTTCACGGTGCCTTGGCGCCCTATCTACAGGCACAACAGCACTGGAGATATGCGCTTTCCCAGAGACGCAACATCTCATGGCGCTCGGCCGCGGCAGAGCCTCTTGCCGAAAAGGCAAACGTCCGGCTCCTTCTGCCACAGGGAAGGGCCCAGCCCTGAAAGCTGTTGCTGCTCTTCACGGTGCCTTGGTGCCCTATCTACAGGCACAACAGCACTGGGGATCTGGGCTTTCCCAGAGACGCAACATCTCATGGCGCTCGGCCACGGCAGATCCTCTTGCCGAAAAGGCAAACGTCTGGCTCCTTCTGCCCCAGGGAAACGCCCAGCCCTGAAAGCTGTTGCTGCTCTTCACGGTGCCTTGGCTCCCTAACTACAGGCACAACAGCACTGGAGATATGGGCTTTCCCAGAGACGCAACATCTCATGGCGCTCGGCCGCGGCAAATCCTCTTGCCGAAAAGGCAAACGTCCGGCTCCTTCTGCCCCAGGGAAGGGCCCAGCCCTGAAAGCTGTTGCTGCTCTTCACGGTGCCTTGGTGCCCTATCTACAGGAACAACAGCACTGGGCATCTGGGCTTTCCCAGAGACGCAACATCTCATGGCGCTCGGCCGCTGCAGAGCCTCTTGCCGAAAAGGCAAACGTCCGGCTCCTTCTCCCACAGGGAAATGCCCAGCCCTGAAAGCTGTTGCTGCTCTTCACGGTGTCTTGGTGCCCTATCTACAGGCACAACAGCACTGGGGATCTGGGCTTTCCCAGAGACGCAACATCTCATGGCGCTCGGCCACGGCAGATCCTCTTGCCGAAAAGGCAAACGTCCGGCTCCTTCTGCCACAGGGAAACGCCCAGCCCTGAAAGCTGTTGCTGCTCTTCACGGTGCCTTGGCGCCCTAACTACAGGCACAACAGCACTGGAGATATGGGCTTTCCCAGAGACGCAACATCTCATGGCGCTCGGCCGCGGCAAATCCTCTTGCCGAAAAGGCAAACGTCCTTCTCCTTCTGCCCCAGGGAAGGGCCCAGCCCTGAAAGCTGTTGCTGCTCTTCACGGTGCCTTGGTGCCCTATCTACAGGAACAACAGCACTGGGCATCTGGGCTTTTCCAGAGACGCAACATCTCATGGCGCTCGGCCGCGGCAGAGCCTCTTGCCGAAAAGGCAAACGTCCGGCTCCTTCTGCCACAGGGAAACGCCCAGCCCGGAAAGCTGTTGCTGCTCTTAACGGTGCCTTGGTGCCCTATCTACAGGCACAACAGCACTGGGGATCTGGGCTTTCCAGGAGACTCAACATCTCATGGCGCTCGGCCACGGCAAAGCCTCTTGCCGAAAAGGCAAACGTCCGGCTCCTTCTGCCACAGGGAAACGCCCAGGCCTGAAAGCTGTTGCTGCTCTTCACGGTGCCTTGGCGCCCTATCTACAGGCACAACAGCACTGGAGATATGCGCTTTCCCAGAGACGCAACATCTCATGGCGCTCGGCCGCGGCAGAGCCTCTTGCCGAAAAGGCAAACGTCCGGCTCCTTCTGCCACAGGGAAGGGCCCAGCCCTGAAAGCTGTTGCTGCTCTTCACGGTGCCTTGGTGCCCTATCTACAGGCACAACAGCACTGGGGATCTGGGCTTTCCCAGAGACGCAACATCTCATGGCGCTCGGCCACGGCAGATCCTCTTGCCGAAAAGGCAAACGTCTGGCTCCTTCTGCCCCAGGGAAACGCCCAGCCCTGAAAGCTGTTGCTGCTCTTCACGGTGCCTTGGCTCCCTAACTACAGGCACAACAGCACTGGAGATATGGGCTTTCCCAGAGACGCAACATCTCATGGCGCTCGGCCGCGGCAAATCCTCTTGCCGAAAAGGCAAACGTCCGGCTCCTTCTGCCCCAGGGAAGGGCCCAGCCCTGAAAGCTGTTGCTGCTCTTCACGGTGCCTTGGTGCCCTATCTACAGGAACAACAGCACTGGGCATCTGGGCTTTTCCAGAGACGCAACATCTCATGGCGCTCGGCCGCGGCAGAGCCTCTTGCCGAAAAGGCAAACGTCCGGCTCCTTCTGCCACAGGGAAACGCCCAGCCCGGAAAGCTGTTGCTGCTCTTAACGGTGTCTTGGTGCCCTATCTACAGGCACAACAGCACTGGGGATCTGGGCTTTCCAGGAGACGCAACATCTCATGGCGCTCGGCCACGGCAGAGCCTCTTGCCGAAAAGGCAAACGTCCGGCTCCTTCTCCCACAGGGAAACGCCCAGCCCTGAAAGCTGTTGCTGCTCTTCACGGTGCCTTGGTGCCCTATCTACAGGCACAACAGTACTGGAGATATGGGCTTTCCCAGAGACGCAACATCTCATGGCGCTCGGCCGCGGCAGAGACTCTTGCCGAATAGGCAAACATCCGGCTACTTCTGCCCCAGGGAAATGCCCAGCCCTGAAAGCTGTTGCTGCTCTTCACGGTGTCTTGGTGCCCTATCTACAGGCACAACAGCACTGGGGATCTGGGCTTTCCCAGAGACGCAACATCTCATGGCGCTCGGCCGCGGCATAGCCTCTTGCCGAATAGGCAAACATCCGGCTCCTTCTGCCCCAGGGAAGGGCCCAGCCCTGAAAGCTGTTGCTGCTCTTCACGGTGCCTTGGTGTCCTATCTACAGGCACAACAGTACTGGGGATCTGGGCTTTCCCAGAGACGCAACATCTCATGGCGCTCGGCCGCGGCATAGCCTCTTTCCGAATAGGCAAACGTCCGGCTCCTTCTGCCACAGGGAAACGCCCAGCCCTGAAAGCTGTTGCTGCTCTTCACGGTGCCTTGGTGCCCTATCTACAGGCACAACAGCACTGGAGATATGGGCTTTCCCAGAGACGCAACATCTCATGGCGCTCGGCCGCGGCAAATCCTCTTGCCAAAAAGGCAAACGTCCGGCTCCTTCTGCCCCAGGGAAGGGCCCAGCCCTGAAAGCTGTTGCTGCTCTTCACGGTGCCTTGGTGCCCTATCTACAGGAACAACAGCACTGGGCATCTGGGCTTTTCCAGAGACGCAACATCTCATGGCGCTCGGCTGCGGCAGAGCCTCTTGCCGAAAAGGCAAACATCCGGCTCCTTCTCCCACAGGGAAGGGCCCAGCCCTGAAAGCTGTTGCTGCTCTTCACGGTGCCTTGGTGCCCTATCTACAGGAACAACAGCACTGGGCATCTGGGCTTTCCCAGAGACGCAACATCTCATGGCGCAGGCCGCGGCAGAGCCTCTTGCTGAAAAGGCAAAAGTCCGGCTCCTTCTCCCACAGGGAAGGGCCCAGCCCTGAAAGCTGTTGCTGCTCTTCACGGTGCCTTGGTGCCCTATCTACAGGCACAACAGTACTGGAGATATGGGCTTTCCCAGAGACGCAACATCTCATGGCGCTCGGCCGCGGCAGAGCCTCTTGCCGAATATGCAAACATCCGGCTACTTCTGCCCCAGGGAAATGCCCAGCCCTGAAAGCTGTTGCTGCTCTTCACGGTGTCTTGGTGCCCTATCTACAGGCACAACAGCACTGGGGATCTGGGCTTTCCCAGAAACGCAACATCTCATGGCGCTCGGCCGCGGCAGATCCTCTTGCCGAAAAGGCAAACGTCCGGCTCCTTCTCCCACAGGGAAGGGCCCAGCCCTGAAAGCTGTTGCTGCTCTTCACGGTGCCCTGGCGCCCTATCTACAGGCACAACAGCACTGGTGATCTGTGCTTTCCCAGAGACGCAACATCTCATGGCGCTCGGCCGCGGCAGAGCCTCTTGCCGAAAAGGCAAACGTCCGGCTCCTTCTCCCACAGGGAAGGGCCCAGCCCTGAAAGCTCTTGCTGCTCTTCACGGTGCCTTGGCACCCTATGTACAGGCACAACTGCACTTGGGATCAGGGCTTTCCCAGAGACGCAACATCTCATGGCGCTCGGCCGCGGCAGAGACTCTTGCCGAATAGGCAAACATCCGGCTACTTCTGCCCCAGGGAAATGCCCAGCCCTGAAAGCTGTTGCTGCTCTTCACGGTGTCTTGGTGCCCTATCTACAGGCACAACAGCACTGGGGATCTGGGCTTTCCCAGAGACGCAACATCTCATGGCGCTCGGCCGCGGCATAGCCTCTTGCCGAATAGGCAAACATCCGGCTCCTTCTGCCCCAGGGAAGGGCCCAGCCCTGAAAGCTGTTGCTGCTCTTCACGGTGCCTTGGTGTCCTATCTACAGGAACAACAGCACTGGGCATCTGGGCTTTCCCAGAGACGCAACATCTCATGGCGCTCGGCCGCGGCAGAGCCTCTTGCCGAAAAGGCAAACGTCCGGCTCCTTCTGCCACAGGGAAATGCCCAGCCCTGAAAGCTGTTGCTGCTCTTCACGGTGTCTTGGTGCCCTATCTACAGGCACAACGGTAGTGGGGATCTGTGCTTTCCCAGAGACGCAACATCTCATGGCGCTCGGCCACGGCAGAGCCTCTTGCCGAAAAGGCAAACGTCCGGCTCCTTCTGCCACAGGGAAACGCCCAGCCCTGAAAGCTGTTGCTGCTCTTCACGGTGCCTTGGCGCCCTATCTACAGGCACAACAGCACTGGAGATATGGGCTTTCCCAGAGACGCAACATCTCATGGCGCTCGGCCGCGGCAAATCCTCTTGCCGAAAAGGCAAACGTCCGGCTCCTTCTGCCCCAGGGAAGGGCCCAGCCCTGAAAGCTGTTGCTGCTCTTCACGGTGCCTTGGTGCCCTATCTACAGGACCAACAGCACTGGGCATCTGGGCTTTTCCAGAGACGCAACATCTCATGGCGCTCGGCTGCGGCAGAGCCTCTTGCCGAAAAGGCAAACGTCCGGCTCCTTCTCCCACAGGGAAGGGCCGAGCCCTGAAAGCTGTTGCTGCTCTTCACGGTGCCTTGGTGTCCTATCTACAGGCACAACAGTACTGGGGATCTGGGCTTTCCCAGAGACGCAACATCTCATGGCGCTCGGCCGCGGCATAGCCTCTTTCCGAATAGGCAAACATCCGGCTCCTTCTGCCCCAGGGAAGGGCCCAGCCCTGAAAGCTGTTGCTGCTCTTCACGGTGCCTTGGTGTCCTATCTACAGGCACAACAGCACTGGGGATCTGGGCTTTCCCAGAGACGCAACATCTCATGGCGCTCGGCCGCGGCATAGCCTCTTTCCGAATAGGCAAACATCCGGCTCCTTCTGCCCCAGGGAAGGGCCCAGCCCTGAAAGCTGTTGCTGCTCTTCACGGTGCCTTGGTGTCCTATCTACAGGCACAACAGCACTGGGGATCTGGGCTTTCCCAGAGACGCAACATCTCATGGCGCTCGGCCGCGGCAGAGCCTCTTGCCGAAAAGGCAAACGTCCGGCTCCTTCTGCCACAGGGAAACGCCCAGCCCTGAAAGCTGTTGCTGCTCTTCACGGTGCCTTGGTGCCCTATCTACAGGCACAACAGCACTGGAGATATGGGCTTTCCCAGAGACGCAACATCTCATGGCGCTCGGCCGCGGCAAATCCTCTTGCCAAAAAGGCAAACGTCCGGCTCCTTCTGCCCCAGGGAAGGGCCCAGCCCTGAAAGCTGTTGCTGCTCTTCACGGTGCCTTGGTGCCCTATCTACAGGAACAACAGCACTGGGCATCTGGGCTTTTCCAGAGACGCAACATCTCATGGCGCTCGGCCGCGGCAGAGCCTCTTGCCGAAAAGGCAAACATCCGGCTCCTTCTCCCACAGGGAAGGGCCCAGCCCTGAAAGCTGTTGCTGCTCTTCACGGTGCCTTGGTGCCCTATCTACAGGAACAACAGCACTGGGCATCTGGGCTTTCCCAGAGACGCAACATCTCATGGCGCAGGCCGCGGCAGAGCCTCTTGCTGAAAAGGCAAAAGTCCGGCTCCTTCTCCCACAGGGAAGGGCCCAGCCCTGAAAGCTGTTGCTGCTCTTCACGGTGCCTTGGTGCCCTATCTACAGGCACAACAGTACTGGAGATATGGGCTTTCCCAGAGACGCAACATCTCATGGCGCTCGGCCGCGGCAGAGCCTCTTGCCGAATAGGCAAACATCCGGCTACTTCTGCCCCAGGGAAATGCCCAGCCCTGAAAGCTGTTGCTGCTCTTCACGGTGTCTTGGTGCCCTATCTACAGGCACAACAGCACTGGGGATCTGGGCTTTCCCAGAGACGCAACATCTCATGGCGCTCGGCCGCGGCAGATCCTCTTGCCGAAAAGGCAAACGTCCGGCTCCTTCTCCCAGAGGGAAGGGCCCAGCCCTGAAAGCTGTTGCTCCTCTTCACGGTGCCCTGGCGCCCTATCTACAGGCACAACAGCACTGGTGATCTGTGCTTTCCCAGAGACGCAACATCTCATGGCGCTCGGCCGCGGCAGAGCCTCTTGCCGAAAAGGCAAACGTCCGGCTCCTTCTCCCACAGGGAAATGCCCAGCCCTGAAAGCTCTTGCTGCTCTTCACGGTGCCTTGGCACCCTATGTACAGGCACAACTGCACTTGGGATCAGGGCTTTCCCAGAGACGCAACATCTCATGGCGCTCGGCCGCGGCAGAGCCTCTTGCCGAAAAGGCAAACGTCCGGCTCCTTCTCCCACAGGGAAGGGCCCAGCCCTGAAAGCTGTTGCTGCTCTTCACGGTGCCTTGGCGCCCTATCTACAGGCACAACAGCACTGGGGATCTGGGCTTTCCCAGAGACGCAACATCTCATGGCGCTCGGCCGCGGCAGAGCCTCTTGCCGAAAAGGCAAACGTCCGGCTCCTTCTCCCACAGGGAAGGGCCCAGCCCTGAAAGCTGTTGCTGCTCTTCACGGTGCCTTGGTGCCCTATCTACAGGCACAACAGCACTGGGGATCTGGGCTTTTCCAGAGACGCAACATCTCATGGCGCTCGGCCGCGGCAGAGCCTCTTGCCGAAAAGGCAAACGTCCGGCTCCCTCTCCAACAGGGAAGGGCCCAGACTGAAAGCTGTTGCTGCTCTTCAGGGTGCCTTGGCACCCTATGTACAGGCACAACAGCACTGGGGATCAGGGCTTTCCCAGAGACGCAACATCTCATGGCGCTCGGCCGCGGCAGAGCCTCTTGCCGAAAAGGCAAACGTCCGGCTCCTTCTGCCCCAGGGAAGGGCCCAGCCCTGAAAGCTGTTGCTGCTCTTCACGGTGCCTTGGCGCCCTATCTACAGGCACAACGGCACTGGGGATCTGGGCTTTCCCAGAGACGCAACATCTCATGGCGCTCGGCCGCGGCAGAGCCTCTTGCCGAAAAGGCAAACATCCGGCTCCTTCTGCCCCAGGGAAGGGCCCAGCCCTGAAAGCTGTTGCTGCTCTTCACGGTGCCTTGGTGCCCTATCTACAGGCACAACAGCACTGGGGATCTGGGCTTTCCCAGAGATGCAACATCTCATGGCGCTCGGCCGCGGCACAGCCTCTTGCCGAAAAGGCAAACGTCCAGCTCCTTCTCCCACAGGGAAGGGCCCAGCCCTGAAAGCTGTTGCTGCTCTTCACGGTGCCTTGGCGCCCTATCTACAGGCACAACAGCACTGGGGATCTGGGCTTTCCCAGAGACGCAACATCTCATGGCGCTCGGCCGCGGCAGAGCCTCTTGCCGAAAAGGCAAACGTCCGGCTCCTTCTCCCACAGGGAAGGGCCCAGCCCTGAAAGCTGTTGCTGCTCTTCACGGTGCCTTGGTGCCCTATCTACAGGCACAACAGCACTGGGGATCTGGGCTTTTCCAGAGACGCAACATCTCATGGCGCTCGGCCGCGGCAGAGCCTCTTGCCGAAAAGGCAAACGTCCGGCTCCCTCTCCAACAGGGAAGGGCCCAGACTGAAAGCTGTTGCTGCTCTTCAGGGTGCCTTGGCACCCTATGTACAGGCACAACAGCACTGGGGATCAGGGCTTTCCCAGAGACGCAACATCTCATGGCGCTCGGCCGCGGCAGAGCCTCTTGCCGAAAAGGCAAACGTCCGGCTCCTTCTGCCCCAGGGAAGGGCCCAGCCCTGAAAGCTGTTGCTGCTCTTCACGGTGCCTTGGCGCCCTATCTACAGGCACAACGGCACTGGGGATCTGGGCTTTCCCAGAGACGCAACATCTCATGGCGCTCGGCCGCGGCAGAGCCTCTTGCCGAAAAGGCAAACATCCGGCTCCTTCTGCCCCAGGGAAGGGCCCAGCCCTGAAAGCTGTTGCTGCTCTTCACGGTGCCTTGGTGCCCTATCTACAGGCACAACAGCACTGGGGATCTGGGCTTTCCCAGAGATGCAACATCTCATGGCGCTCGGCCGCGGCACAGCCTCTTGCCGAAAAGGCAAACGTCCAGCTCCTTCTCCCACAGGGAAGGGCCCAGCCCTGAAAGCTGTTGCTGCTCTTCACGGTGCCTTGGCGCCCTATCTACAGGCACAACAGTACTGGAGATATGGGCTTTCCCAGAGACGCAACATCTCATGGCGCTCGGCCGCGGCATAGCCTCTTGCCGAATAGGCAAACATCCGGCTCCTTCTGCCCCAGGGAAGGGCCCAGCCCTGAAAGCTGTTGCTGCTCTTCACGGTGCCTTGGTGTCCTATCTACAGGAACAACAGCACTGGGCATCTGGGCTTTCCCAGAGACACAAAATCTCACGGCGCTCGGCCGCGGCAGAGCCTCTTGCCGAAAAGGCAAACATCCGGCTCCTTCTCCCACAGGGAAGGGCCCAGCCCTGAAAGCTGTTGCTGCTCTTCACGGTGCCTTGGCGCCCTATCTACAGGCACAACAGCACTGGGGATCTGGGCTTTCCCAGAGACGCAACATCTCATGGCGCTCGGCCGCGGCAGATCCTCTTGCCGAAAAGGCAAACGTCCGGCTCCTTCTGCCACAGGGAAACGCCCAGCCCTGAAAGCTGTTGCTGCTCTTCACGGTGCCTTGGTGCCCTATCTACAGGCACAACAGCACTGGAGATATGGGCTTTCCCAGAGACGCAACATCTCATGGCGCTCGGCCGCGGCAAATCCTCTTGCCGAAAAGGCAAACGTCCGGCTCCTTCTGCCCCCGGGAAGGGCCCAGCCCTGAAAGCTCTTGCTGCTCTTCACGGTGCCTTGGTGCCCTATCTACAGGAACAACAGCACTGGGCATCTGGGCTTTTCCAGAGACGCAACATCTCATGGCGCTCGGCCGCGGCAGAGCCTCTTGCCGAAAAGGCAAACGTCCGGCTCCTTCTCCCACAGGGAAGGGCCCAGCCCTGAAAGCTGTTGCTGCTCTTCACGGTGCCTTGGTGCCCTATCTACAGGCACAACAGCACTGGGGATCTGAGCTTTCCCAGAGATGCAACATCTCATGGGGGTCGGCCGCGGCACAGCCTCTTGCCGAAAAGGCAAACGTCCGGCTGCTTCTGCCCCAGGGAAGGGCCCAGCCCTGAAAGCTGTTGCTGCTCTTCACGGTGCCTTGGCACCCTATGTACAGGCACAACAGCACTGGGGATCAGGGCTTTCCCAGAGACGCAACATCTCATGGCGCTCGGCCGCGGCACAGCCTCTTGCCGAAAAGGCAAACGTCCAGATCCTTCTCCCACAGGGAAGGGCCCAGCCCTGAAAGCTGTTGCTGCTCTTCACGGTGCCTTGGCGCCCTATCTACAGGCACAACAGTACTGGAGATATGGGCTTTCCCAGAGACGCAACATCTCATGGCGCTCGGCCGCGGCATAGCCTCTTGCCGAATAGGCAAACATCCGGCTCCTTCTGCCCCAGGGAAGGGCCCAGCCCTGAAAGCTGTTGCTGCTCTTCACGGTGCCTTGGTGTCCTATCTACAGGAACAACAGCACTGGGCATCTGGGCTTTCCCAGAGACACAACATCTCACGGCGCTCGGCCGCGTCAGAGCCTCTTGCCGAAAAGGCAAACGTCCGGCTCCTTCTGCCACAGGGAAATGCCCAGCCCTGAAAGCTGTTGCTGCTCTTCACGGTGTCTTGGTGCCCTATCTACAGGCACAACAGCACTGGGGATCTGGGCTTTCCCAGAGACGCAACATCTCATGGCGCTCGGCCGCG
This sequence comes from Harpia harpyja, assembly GCF_026419915.1. NCBI lineage: Eukaryota > Metazoa > Chordata > Aves > Accipitriformes > Accipitridae > Harpia > Harpia harpyja. The sequence goes on along the minus strand of NW_026293197.1, from coordinate 105,698 downwards.
GCAGATCCTCTTGCCGAAAAGGCAAACGTCCGGCTCCTTCTCCCACAGGGAAACGCCCACCCCTGAAAGCTGTTGCTGCTCTTCACGGTGCCTTGGCGCCCTATCTACAGGCACAACAGCACTGGAGATATGGGCTTTCCCAGAGACGCAACATCTCATGGCGCTCGGCCGCGGCAGAGCCTCTTGCCGAAAAGGCAAACGTCCGGCTCCTTCTCCCACAGGGAAGGGCCCAGCCCTGAAAGCTGTTGCTGCTCTTCACGGTGCCTTGGCGCCCTATCTACAGGCACAACAGCACTGGGCATCTGGGCTTTCCCAGAGACGCAACATCTCATGGCGCTCGGCCGCGGCACAGCCTCTTGCCGAAAAGGCAAACGTCCGGCTCCTTCTCCCACAGGGAAGGGCCCAGCCCTGAAAGCTGTTGCTGCTCTTCACGGTGCCTTGGCGCCCTATCTACAGGCACAACAGCACTGGAGATATGGGCTTTCCCAGAGACGCAACATCTCATGGCGCTCGGCCGCGGCAGAGCCTCTTGCCGAAAAGGCAAACGTCCGGCTCCTTCTGCCCCAGGGAAGGGCCCAGCCCTGAAAGCTGTTGCTGCTCTTCACGGTGCCTTGGTGCCCTATCTACAGGAACAACAGCACTGGGCATCTGGGCTTTTCCAGAGACACAACATCTCATGGCGCTCGGCCGCGGCAGAGCCTCTTGCCGAAAAGGCAAACGTCCGGCTCCTTCTCCCACAGGGAAGGGCCCAGCCCTGAAAGCTGTTGCTGCTCTTCACGGTGCCTTGGTGCCCTATCTACAGGAACAACAGCACTGGGCATCTGGGCTTTCCCAGAGATGCAACATCTCATGGCGCAGGCCGCGGCAGAGCCTCTTGCCGAAAAGGCAAACGTCCGGCTCCTTCTCCCACAGGGAAGGGCCGAGCCCTGAAAGCTGTTGCTGCTCTTCACGGTGCCTTGGTGCCCTATCTACAGGCACAACAGCACTGGGGATCTGGGCTTTCCCAGAGATGCAACATCTCATGGCGGTCGGCCGCGGCACAGCCTCTTGCCAAAAAGGCAAACGTCCGGCTCCTTCTCCCACAGGGAAGGGCCCAGCCCTGAAAGCTGTTGCTGCTCTTCACGGTGCCTTGGCGCCCTATCTACAGGCACAACAGCACTGGGGATCTGTGCTTTCCCAGAGACGCAACATCTCATGGCGCTCGGCCGCGGCAGAGCCTCTTGCCGAAAAGGCAAACGTCCGGCTGCTTCTGCCCCAGGGAAGGGCCCAGCTCTGAAAGCTGTTGCTGCTCTTCACGGTGCCTTGGTGCCCTATCTACAGGAACAACAGCACTGGGCATCTGGGCTTTCCCAGAGACGCAACATCTCATGGCGCAGGCCGCGGCAGAGCCTCTTGCCGAAAAGGCAAACGTCCGGCTCCTTCTCCCACAGGGAAGGGCCCAGCCCTGAAAGCTGTTGCTGCTCTTCACGGTGCCTTGGTGCCCTATCTACAGGCACAACAGCACTGGGCATCTGGGCTTTCCCAGAGACGCAACTTCTCATGGCGGTCGGCCGCGGCAGAGCCTGTTGCCGAAAAGGCAAACGTCCGGCTCCTTCTCCCAGAGGGAAGGGCCCAGCCCTGAAAGCTGTTGCTGCTCTTCACGGTGCCTTGGCACCCTATGTACAGGCACAACAGCACTGGGGATCAGGGCTTTCCCAGAGACGCAACATCTCATGGCGCTCGGCCACGGCAGACCCTCGTGCCGGAAAGGCAAACGTCCGGCTGCTTCTGCCCCAGGGAAGGGCCCAGCCCTGAAAGCTGTTGCTGCTCTTCACGGTGCCTTGGCGCCCTATCTACAGGCACAACGGCAGTGGGGATCTGGGCTTTCCCAGAGACGCAACATCTCATGGCGCTCGGCCACGGCAGAGCCTCTTGCCGAAAAGGCAAACGTCCGGCTCCTTCTGCCACAGGGAAACGGCCAGGCCTGAAAGCTGTTGCTGCTCTCCACGGTGCCTTGGCACCCTATCTACAGGCACAACAGCACTGGGGATCAGGGCTTTCCCAGAGACGCAACATCTCATGGCGCTCGGCCGCGGCATAGCCTCTTGCCGAAAAGGCAAACGTCCGGCTCCTTCTGCCCCAGGGAAGGGCCCAGCCCTGAAAGCTGTTGCTGCTCTTCATGGTGCCTTGGTGCCCTATCTACAGGAACAACAGCACTGGGCATTTGGGCTTTCCCAGAGACGCAACATCTCATGGCACTCGTCCGCGGCAGAGCCTCTTGCCGAAAAGGCAAACGTCCGGCTCCTTCTCCCACAGGGAAGGGCCCAGCCCTGAAAGCTGTTGCTGCTCTTCACGGTGCCTTGGCACCCTATCTACAGGCACAACGGCACTGGGGATCTGGGCTTTCCCAGAGACGCAACATCTCATGGCGCTCGGCCGCGGCAGAGCCTCTTGCCGAAAAGGCAAACATCCGGCTCCTTCTGCCCCAGGGAAGGGCCCAGGCCTGAAAGCTGTTGCTGCTCTTCACGGTGCCTTGGCACCCTATCTACAGGCACAACAGCACTGGGGATCAGGGCTTTCCCAGAGACGCAACATCTCATGGCGCTCGGCCACGGCAGAGCCTCTTGCCGAAAAGGCAAACGTCCGGCTCCTTCTCCCACAGGGAAGGGCCCAGCCCTGAAAGCTGTTGCTGCTCTTCACGGTGCCTTGGTGCCCTATCTACAGGCACAACAGCACTGGGGATCTGGGCTTTCCCAGAGATGCAACATCTCATAGCGCTCGGCCGCGGCAGAGCCTCTTGCCGAAAAGGCAAACGTCCGGCTCCTTCTGCCACAGGGAAACGCCCAGCCCTGAAAGCAGTTGCTGCTCTTCACGGTGCCTTGGCGCCCTAACTACAGGCACAACAGCACTGGAGATATGGGCTTTCCCAGAGACGCAACATCTCATGGCGCTCGGCCGCGGCAAATCCTCTTGCCGAAAAGGCAAACGTCCGGCTCCTTCTGCCCCAGGGAAGGGCCCAGCCCTGAAAGCTGTTGCTGCTCTTCACGGTGCCTTGGTGCCCTATCTACAGGAACAACAGCACTGGGCATCTGGGCTTTTCCAGAGACGCAACATCTCATGGCGCTCGGCCGCGGCAGAGCCTCTTGCCAAAAAGGCAAACGTCCGGCTCCTTCTGCCCCAGGGAAGGGCCCAGCCCTGAAAGCTGTTGCTGCTCTTAACGGTGTCTTGGTGCCCTATCTACAGGCACAACAGCACTGGGCATCTGGGCTTTCCCAGAGACACAACATCTCATGGCGCAGGCCGCGGCAGAGCCTCTTTCCGAAAAGGCAAACGTCCGGCTGCTTCTGCCCCAGGGAAGGGCCCAGCCCTGAAAGCTGTTGCTGCTCTTCACGGTGCCTTGGCGCCCTATCTACAGGCACAACAGTACTGGAGATATGGGCTTTCCCAGAGACGCAACATCTCATGGCGCTCGTCCGCGGCAGAGCCTCTTGCCGAATAGGCAAACATCCGGCTCCTTCTGCCCCAGGGAAGGGCCCAGCCCTGAAAGCTGTTGCTGCTCTTCACGGTGCCTTGGTGTCCTATCTACAGGAACAACAGCACTGGGCATCTGGGCTTTCCCAGAGACGCAACATCTCATGGCGCTCGGCCGCGGCAGAGCCTCTTGCCGAAAAGGCAAACGTCCGGCTCCTTCTGCCACAGGGAAATGCCCAGCCCTGAAAGCTGTTGCTGCTCTTCACGGTGTCTTGGTGCCCTATCTACAGGCACAACAGCACTGGGGATCTGGGCTTTCCCAGAGACGCAACATCTCATGGCGCTCGGCCACGGCAGAGCCTCTTGCCGAAAAGGCAAACGTCCGGCTCCTTCTGCCACAGGGAAACGCCCAGCCCTGAAAGCTGTTGCTGCTCTTCACGGTGCCTTGGCGCCCTATCTACAGGCACAACAGCACTGGAGATATGGGCTTTCCCAGAGACGCAACATCTCATGGCGCTCGGCCGCGGCAAATCCTCTTGCCGAAAAGGCAAACGTCCGGCTCCTTCTGCCACAGGGAAACGCCCAGCCCTGAAAGCTGTTGCTGCTCTTCACGGTGCCTTGGTGCCCTATCTACAGGACCAACAGCACTGGGCATCTGGGCTTTCCCAGAGACGCAACATCTCATGGCGCTCGGCTGCGGCAGAGCCTCTTGCCGAAAAGGCAAACGTCCGGCTCCTTCTCCCACAGGGAAGGGCCGAGCCCTCAAAGCTGTTGCTGCTCTTCACGGTGCCTTGGCGCCCTATCTACAGGCACAACAGCACTGGGCATCTGGGCTTTCCCAGAGACGCAACATCTCATGGCGCTCGGCCGCGGCACAGCCTCTTGCCGAAAAGGCAAACGTCCGGCTCCTTCTCCCACAGGGAAGGGCCCAGCCCTGAAAGCTGTTGCTGCTCTTCACGGTGCCTTGGCGCCCTATCTACAGGCACAACAGCACTGGAGATATGGGCTTTCCCAGAGACGCAACATCTCATGGCGCTCGGCCGCGGCAGAGCCTCTTGCCGAAAAGGCAAACGTCCGGCTCCTTCTGCCCCAGGGAAGGGCCCAGCCCTGAAAGCTGTTGCTGCTCTTCACGGTGCCTTGGTGCCCTATCTACAGGAACAACAGCACTGGGCATCTGGGCTTTTCCAGAGACACAACATCTCATGGCGCTCGGCCGCGGCAGAGCCTCTTGCCGAAAAGGCAAACGTCCGGCTCCTTCTCCCACAGGGAAATGCCCAGGCCTGAAAGCTGTTGCTGCTCTTAACGGTGTTTTGGTGCCCTATCTACAGGCACAACAGCACTGGGGATCTGGGCTTTCCCAGAGACGCAACATCTCATGGCGCTCGGCCGCGGCAGAGCCTCTTGCCGAAAAGGCAAACGTCCGGCTCCTTCTCCCACAGGGAAGGGCCCAGCCCTGAAAGCTGTTGCTGCTCTTCACGGTGCCTTGGTGCCCTATCTACAGGAACAACAGCACTGGGCATCTGGGCTTTCCCAGAGATGCAACATCTCATGGCGCAGGCCGCGGCAGAGCCTCTTGCCGAAAAGGCAAACGTCCGGCTCCTTCTCCCACAGGGAAGGGCCGAGCCCTGAAAGCTGTTGCTGCTCTTCACGGTGCCTTGGTGCCCTATCTACAGGCACAACAGCACTGGGGATCTGGGCTTTCCCAGAGATGCAACATCTCATGGCGGTCGGCCGCGGCACAGCCTCTTGCCAAAAAGGCAAACGTCCGGCTCCTTCTCCCACAGGGAAGGGCCCAGCCCTGAAAGCTGTTGCTGCTCTTCACGGTGCCTTGGCGCCCTATCTACAGGCACAACAGCACTGGGGATCTGTGCTTTCCCAGAGACGCAACATCTCATGGCGCTCGGCCGCGGCAGAGCCTCTTGCCGAAAAGGCAAACGTCCGGCTGCTTCTGCCCCAGGGAAGGGCCCAGCTCTGAAAGCTGTTGCTGCTCTTCACGGTGCCTTGGTGCCCTATCTACAGGAACAACAGCACTGGGCATCTGGGCTTTCCCAGAGACGCAACATCTCATGGCGCAGGCCGCGGCAGAGCCTCTTGCCGAAAAGGCAAACGTCCGGCTCCTTCTCCCACAGGGAAGGGCCCAGCCCTGAAAGCTGTTGCTGCTCTTCACGGTGCCTTGGTGCCCTATCTACAGGCACAACAGCACTGGGCATCTGGGCTTTCCCAGAGACGCAACATCTCATGGCGCTCGGCCGCGGCATAGCCTCTTTCCGAATAGGCAAACATCCGGCTCTTTCTGCCCCAGGGAAGGGCCCAGCCCTGAAAGCTGTTGCTGCTCTTCACGGTGCCTTGGTGTCCTATCTACAGGCACAACAGCACTGGGGATCTGGGCTTTCCCAGAGACGCAACATCTCATGGCGCTCGGCCGCGGCAGAGCCTCTTGCCGAAAAGGCAAACGTCCGGCTCCTTCTGCCACAGGGAAACGCCCAGCCCTGAAAGCTGTTGCTGCTCTTCACGGTGCCTTGGCACCCTATGTACAGGCACAACAGCACTGGGGATCAGGGCTTTCCCAGAGACGCAACATCTCATGGCGCTCGGCCACGGCAGACCCTCGTGCCGGAAAGGCAAACGTCCGGCTGCTTCTGCCCCAGGGAAGGGCCCAGCCCTGAAAGCTGTTGCTGCTCTTCACGGTGCCTTGGCGCCCTATCTACAGGCACAACAGCACTGGGCATCTGGGCTTTCCCAGAGACGCAACATCTCATGGCGCTCGGCCGCGGCAGAGCCTCTTGCCGAAAAGGCAAACGTCCGGCTCCTTCTCCCACAGGGAAGGGCCCAGCCCTGAAAGCTGTTGCTGCTCTTCACGGTGCCTTGGCGCCCTATCTACAGGCACAACAGCACTGGAGATATGGGCTTTCCCAGAGACGCAACATCTCATGGCGCTCGGCCGCGGCAGAGCCTCTTGCCGAAAAGGCAAACGTCCGGCTCCTTCTGCCCCAGGGAAGGGCCCAGCCCTGAAAGCTGTTGCTGCTCTTCACGGTGCCTTGGTGCCCTATCTACAGGAACAACAGCACTGGGCATCTGGGCTTTTCCAGAGACACAACATCTCATGGCGCTCGGCCGCGGCAGAGCCTCTTGCCGAAAAGGCAAACGTCCGGCTCCTTCTCCCACAGGGAAATGCCCAGGCCTGAAAGCTGTTGCTGCTCTTAGCGGTGTTTTGGTGCCCTATCTACAGGCACAACAGCACTGGGGATCTGGGCTTTCCCAGAGACGCAACATCTCATGGCGCTCGGCCGCGGCAGAGCCTCTTGCCGAAAAGGCAAACGTCCGGCTCCTTCTCCCACAGGGAAGGGCCCAGCCCTGAAAGCTGTTGCTGCTCTTCACGGTGCCTTGGTGCCCTATCTACAGGAACAACAGCACTGGGCATCTGGGCTTTCCCAGAGATGCAACATCTCATGGCGCAGGCCGCGGCAGAGCCTCTTGCCGAAAAGGCAAACGTCCGGCTCCTTCTCCCACAGGGAAGGGCCGAGCCCTGAAAGCTGTTGCTGCTCTTCACGGTGCCTTGGTGCCCTATCTACAGGCACAACAGCACTGGGGATCTGGGCTTTCCCAGAGATGCAACATCTCATGGCGGTCGGCCGCGGCACAGCCTCTTGCCAAAAAGGCAAACGTCCGGCTCCTTCTCCCACAGGGAAGGGCCCAGCCCTGAAAGCTGTTGCTGCTCTTCACGGTGCCTTGGCGCCCTATCTACAGGCACAACAGCACTGGGGATCTGTGCTTTCCCAGAGACGCAACATCTCATGGCGCTCGGCCGCGGCAGAGCCTCTTGCCGAAAAGGCAAACGTCCGGCTGCTTCTGCCCCAGGGAAGGGCCCAGCTCTGAAAGCTGTTGCTGCTCTTCACGGTGCCTTGGTGCCCTATCTACAGGAACAACAGCACTGGGCATCTGGGCTTTCCCAGAGACGCAACATCTCATGGCGCAGGCCGCGGCAGAGCCTCTTGCCGAAAAGGCAAACGTCCGGCTCCTTCTGCCCCAGGGAAGGGCCCAGCCCTGAAAGCTGTTGCTGCTCTTAACGGTGTCTTGGTGCCCTATCTACAGGCACAACAGCACTGGGCATCTGGGCTTTCCCAGAGACACAACATCTCATGGCGCAGGCCGCGGCAGAGCCTCTTTCCGAAAAGGCAAACGTCCGGCTGCTTCTGCCCCAGGGAAGGGCCCAGCCCTGAAAGCTGTTGCTGCTCTTCACGGTGCCTTGGCGCCCTATCTACAGGCACAACAGTACTGGAGATATGGGCTTTCCCAGAGACGCAACATCTCATGGCGCTCGTCCGCGGCAGAGCCTCTTGCCGAATAGGCAAACATCCGGCTCCTTCTGCCCCAGGGAAGGGCCCAGCCCTGAAAGCTGTTGCTGCTCTTCACGGTGCCTTGGTGTCCTATCTACAGGAACAACAGCACTGGGCATCTGGGCTTTCCCAGAGACGCAACATCTCATGGCGCTCGGCCGCGGCAGAGCCTCTTGCCGAAAAGGCAAACGTCCGGCTCCTTCTGCCACAGGGAAATGCCCAGCCCTGAAAGCTGTTGCTGCTCTTCACGGTGTCTTGGTGCCCTATCTACAGGCACAACAGCACTGGGGATCTGGGCTTTCCCAGAGATGCAACATCTCATGGCGCTCGGCCACGGCAGAGCCTCTTGCCGAAAAGGCAAACGTCCGGCTCCTTCTGCCACAGGGAAACGCCCAGCCCTGAAAGCTGTTGCTGCTCTTCACGGTGCCTTGGCGCCCTATCTACAGGCACAACAGCACTGGAGATATGGGCTTTCCCAGAGACGCAACATCTCATGGCGCTCGGCCGCGGCAAATCCTCTTGCCGAAAAGGCAAACGTCCGGCTCCTTCTCCCACAGGGAAGGGCCCAGCCCTGAAAGCTGTTGCTGCTCTTCACGGTGCCTTGGTGCCCTATCTACAGGACCAACAGCACTGGGCATCTGGGCTTTCCCAGAGACGCAACATCTCATGGCGCTCGGCTGCGGCAGAGCCTCTTGCCGAAAAGGCAAACGTCCGGCTCCTTCTCCCACAGGGAAGGGCCGAGCCCTCAAAGCTGTTGCTGCTCTTCACGGTGCCTTGGCGCCCTATCTACAGGCACAACAGTACTGGAGATATGGGCTTTCCCAGAGACGCAACATCTCATGGCGCTCGGCCGCGGCATAGCCTCTTTCCGAATAGGCAAACATCCGGCTCTTTCTGCCCCAGGGAAGGGCCCAGCCCTGAAAGCTGTTGCTGCTCTTCACGGTGCCTTGGTGTCCTATCTACAGGCACAACAGCACTGGGGATCTGGGCTTTCCCAGAGACGCAACATCTCATGGCGCTCGGCCGCGGCAGAGCCTCTTGCCGAAAAGGCAAACGTCCGGCTCCTTCTGCCACAGGGAAACGCCCAGCCCTGAAAGCTGTTGCTGCTCTTCACGGTGCCTTGGTGCCCTATCTACAGGCACAACAGCACTGGAGATATGGGCTTTCCCAGAGACGCAACATCTCATGGCGCTCGGCCGCGGCACAGCCTCTTGCCAAAAAGGCAAACGTCCGGCTCCTTCTGCCCCAGGGAAGGGCCCAGCCCTGAAAGCTGTTGCTGCTCTTCACGGTGCCTTGGTGCCCTATCTACAGGAACAACAGCACTGGGCATCTGGGCTTTTCCAGAGACGCAACATCTCATGGCGCTCGGCCGCGGCAGAGCCTCTTGCCAAAAAGGCAAACGTCCGGCTCCTTCTGCCACAGGGAAACGCCCAGCCCTGAAAGCTGTTGCTGCTCTTCACGGTGCCTTGGTGCCCTATCTACAGGAACAACAGCACTGGGCATCTGGGCTTTCCCAGAGACACAACATCTCATGGCGCAGGCCGCGGCAGAGCCTCTTTCCGAAAAGGCAAACGTCCGGCTCCTTCTGCCACAGGGAAACGCCCAGCCCTGAAAGCTGTTGCTGCTCTTCACGGTGCCTTGGTGCCCTATCTACAGGCACAACAGCACTGGGGATCTGGGCTTTCCCAGAGATGCAACATCTCATGGCGCTCGGCCGCGGCATAGCCTCTTGCCGAAAAGGCAAACGTCCGGCTCCTTCTGCCACAGGGAAACGCCCAGCCCTGAAAGCAGTTGCTGCTCTTCCCGGTGCCTTGGCGCCCTAACTACAGGCACAACAGCACTGGGGATCTGGGCTTTCCCAGAGACGCAACATCTCATGGCGCTCGGCCGCGGCAAATCCTCTTGCCGAAAAGGCAAACGTCCGGCTCCTTCTGCCCCAGGGAAGGGCCCAGCCCTGAAAGCTGTTGCTGCTCTTCACGGTGCCTTGGTGCCCTATCTACAGGAACAACAGCACTGGGCATCTGGGCTTTTCCAGAGACGCAACATCTCATGGCGCTCGGCCGCGGCATAGCCTCTTGCCGAAAAGGCAAACGTCCGGCTCCTTCTGCCCCAGGGAAGGGCCCAGCCCTGAAAGCTGTTGCTGCTCTTAACGGTGTCTTGGTGCCCTATCTACAGGCACAACAGCACTGGGGATCTGGGCTTTCCCAGAGATGCAACATCTCATGGCGCTCGGCCGCGGCATAGCCTCTTGCCGAATAGGCAAACATCCGGGTCCTTCTGCCCCAGGGAAGGGCCCAGCCCTGAAAGCTGTTGCTGCTCTTCACGGTGCCTTGGTGTCCTATCTACAGGAACAACAGCACTGGGCATCTGGGCTTTCCCAGAGACGCAACATCTCATGGCGCTCGGCCGCGGCAGAGCCTCTTGCCGAAAAGGCAAACGTCCGGCTCCTTCTGCCACAGGGAAATGCCCAGCCCTGAAAGCTGTTGCTGCTCTTCACGGTGTCTTGGTGCCCTATCTACAGGCACAACAGCACTGGGGATCTGGGCTTTCCCAGAGACGCAACATCTCATGGCGCTCGGCCACGGCAGAGCCTCTTGCCGAAAAGGCAAACGTCCGGCTCCTTCTGCCACAGGGAAACGCCCAGCCCTGAAAGCTGTTGCTGCTCTTCACGGTGCCTTGGCGCCCTATCTACAGGCACAACAGCACTGGAGATATGGGCTTTCCCAGAGACGCAACATCTCATGGCGCTCGGCCGCGGCAAATCCTCTTGCCGAAAAGGCAAACGTCCGGCTCCTTCTGCCCCAGGGAAGGGCCCAGCCCTGAAAGCTGTTGCTGCTCTTCATGGTGCCTTGGTGCCCTATCTACAGGACCAACAGCACTGGGCATCTGGGCTTTTCCAGAGACGCAACATCTCATGGCGCTCGGCTGCGGCAGAGCCTCTTGCCGAAAAGGCAAACGTCCGGCTCCTTCTCCCACAGGGAAGGGCCGAGCCCTGAAAGCTGTTGCTGCTCTTCACGGTGCCTTGGCGCCCTATCTACAGGCACAACAGTACTGGAGATATGGGCTTTCCCAGAGACGCAACATCTCATGGCGCTCGGCCGCGGCATAGCCTCTTGCTGAAAAGGCAAAAGTCCGGCTCCTTCTCCCACAGGGAAGGGCCCAGCCCTGAAAGCTGCTGCTGCTCTTCACGGTGCCTTGGCGCCCTATCTACAGGCACAACAGCACTGGAGATATGGGCTTTCCCAGAGACGCAACATCTCATGGCGCTCGGCCGCGGCAGATCCTCTTGCCGAAAAGGCAAACGTCCGGCTCCTTCTCCCACAGGGAAACGCCCAGCCCTGAAAGCTGTTGCTGCTCTTCACGGTGCCTTGGCGCCCTATCTACAGGCACAACAGTACTGGAGATATGGGCTTTCCCAGAGACGCAACATCTCATGGCGCTCGGCCGCGGCAGAGCCTCTTGCCGAAAAGGCAAACGTCCGGCTCCTTCTGCCCCAGGGAAGGGCCCAGCCCTGAAAGCTGTTGCTGCTCTTCACGGTGCCTTGGTGCCCTATCTACAGGAACAACAGCACTGGGCATCTGGGCTTTCCCAGAGACGCAACATCTCATGGCACTCGTCCGCGGCAGAGCCTCTTGCCGAAAAGGCAAACGTCCGGCTCCTTCTCCCACAAGGAAGGGCCCAGCCCTGAAAGCTGTTGCTGCTCTTCACGGTGCCTTGGCGCCCTATCTACAGGCACAACGGCACTGGGCATCTTGGCTTTCCCAGAGACGCAACATCTCATGGCGCTCGGCCGCGGCAGAGCCTCTTGCCGAAAAGGCAAACATCCGGCTCCTTCTGCCCCAGGGAAGGGCCCAGCCCTGAAAGCTGTTGCTGCTCTTCACGGTGCCTTGGCGCCCTATCTACAGGCACAACAGCAGTGGGGATCTGGGCTTTCCCAGAGACGCAACATCTCATGGCGCTCGGCCGCGGCAGAGCCTCTTGCCGAAAAGGCAAACGTCCGGCTCCTTCTCCCACAGGGAAGGGCCCAGCCCTGAAAGCTGTTGCTGCTCTTCACGGTGCCTTGGTGCCCTATCTACAGGCACAACAGCACTGGGGATCTGGGCTTTCCCAGAGATGCAACATCTCATGGCGGTCGGCCGCGGCACGGCCTCTTGCCGAAAAGGCAAACGTCCGGCTCCTTCTGCCCCAGGGAAGGGCCCAGCCCTGAAAGCTGTTGCTGCTCTTCACGGTGCCTTGGCACCCTATCTACAGGCACAACAGCACTGGGGATCTGTGCTTTCCCAGAGACGCAACATCTCATGGCGCTCGGCCGTGGCAGAGCCTCTTGCCGAAAAGGCAAACATCCGGCTCCTTCTGCCCCAGGGAAGGGCCCAGCCCTGAAAGCTGTTGCTGCTCTTCACGGTGCCTTGGCGCCCTATCTACAGGCACAACAGCACTGGGGATCTGGGCTTTCCCAGAGACGCAACATCTCATGGCGCTCGGCCGCCGCAGATCCTCTTGCCGAAAAGGCAAACGTCCGGCTCCTTCTCCCACAGGGAAACGCCCAGCCCTGAAAGCTGTTGCTGCTCTTCACGGTGCCTTGGCACCCTATGTACCGGCACAACAGTACTGGAGATATGGGCTTTCCCAGAGACGCAACATCTCATGGCGCTCAGCCGCGGCAGAGCCTCTTGCCGAAAAGGCAAACGTCCGGCTCCTTCTCCCACAGGGAAGGGCCCAGCCCTGAAAGCTGTTGCTGCTCTTCACGGTGCCTTGGCACCCTATCTACAGGCACAACGGCACTGGGGATCTGTGCTTTCCCAGAGACGCAACATCTCATGGCGCTCGGCCGCGGCAGAGCCTCTTGCCGAAAAGGCAAACGTCCGGCTCCTTCTGCCCCAGGGAAGGGCCCAGCCCTGAAAGCTGTTGCTGCTCTTCACGGTGCCTTGGCACCCTATGTACAGGCACAACAGCACTGGGGATCTGTGCTTTCCCAGAGACGCAACATCTCATGGCGCTCGGCCGCGGCAGAGCCTCTTGCCGAAAAGGCAAACGTCCGGCTCCTTCTCCCACAGGGAAGGGCCCAGCCCTGAAAGCTGTTGCTGCTCTTCACGGTGCCTTGGCACCCTATGTACAGGCACAACAGCACTGGGGATCAGGGCTTTCCCAGAGACGCAACATCTCATGGCGCTCGGCCGCGGCAGAGCCTCTTGCCGAAAAGGCAAACGTCCGGCTGCTTCTGCCCCAGGGAAGGGCCCAGCCCTGAAAGCTGTTGCTGCTCTTCACGGTGCCTTGGCGCCCTATTTACAGGCACAACGGCAGTGGGGATCTGGGCTTTCCCAGAGACGCAACATCTCATGGCGCTCGGCCGCGGCAGATCCTCTTGCCGAAAAGGCAAACGTCCGGCTCCTTCTCCCACAGGGAAACGCCCAGCCCTGAAAGCTGTTGCTGCTCTTCACGGTGCCTTGGTGCCCTATCTACAGGCACAACAGTACTGGAGATATGGGCTTTCCCAGAGACGCAACATCTCATGGCGCTCAGCCGCGGCAGAGCCTCTTGCCGAAAAGGCAAACGTCCGGCTCCTTCTCCCACAGGGAAGGGCCCAGCCCTGAAAGCTGTTGCTGCTCTTCACGGTGCCTTGGCACCCTATGTACAGGCACAACGGCACTGGGGATCTGGGCTTTCCCAGAGACGCAACATCTCATGGCGCTCGGCCGCAACAGAGCCTCTTGCCAAAAAGGCAAACGTCCGGCTCCTTCTCCCACAGGGAAGGGCCCAGCCCTGAAAGCTGTTGCTGCTCTTTACGGTGCCTTGGCGCCCTATCTACAGGCACAACGGCAGTGGGGATCTGGGCTTTCCCAGAGACGCAACATCTCATGGCGCTCGGCCGCGGCAGATCCTCTTGCCGAAAAGGCAAACGTCCGGCTCCTTCTCCCACAGGGAAGGGCCCAGCCCTGAAAGCTGTTGCTGCTCTTCACGGTGTCTTGGCGCCCTATCTACAGGCACAACAGCACTGGGGATCTGGGCTTTCCCAGAGACGCAACATCTCATGGCGCTCGGCCACGGCAGAGCCTCTTGCCGAAAAGGCAAACGTCCGGCTCTTTCTGCCACAGGGAAATGGCGAGGCCTGAAAGCTGTTGCTGCTCTTCCCGGTGCCTTGGCGCCCTATGTACAGGCACAACAGCACTGGAGATATGGGCTTTCCCAGAGACGCAACATCTCATGGCGCTCGGCCGCGGCAGAGCCTCTTGCCGAAAAGGCAAACGTCCGGCTGCTTCTGCCCCAGGGAAGGGCCCAGCCCTGAAAGCTGTTGCTGCTCTTCACGGTGCCTTGGTGCCCTATCTACAGGAACAACAGCACTGGGCATCTGGGCTTTCCCAGAGACGCAACATCTCATGGCGCAGGCCGCGGCAGAGCCTCTTGCCGAAAAGGCAAACGTCCGGCTCCTTCTCCCACAGGGAAGGGCCCAGCCCTGAAAGCTGTTGCTGCTCTTCACGGTGCCTTGGCGCCCTATCTACAGGCACAACAGCACTGGGCATCTGGGCTTTCCCAGAGACGCAACTTCTCATGGCGGTCGGACGCGGCACAGCCTCTTGCCGAAAAGGCAAACGTCCGGCTCCTTCTCCCACAGGGAAGGGCCCAGCCCTGAAAGCTGTTGCTGCTCTTCACGGTGCCTTGGCACCCTATCTACAGGCACAACAGCACTGGGGATCTGTGCTTTCCCAGAGACGCAACATCTCATGGCGCTTGGCCGCGGCAGAGCCTGTTGCCGAAAAGGCAAACGTCCGGCTCCTTCTCCCAGAGGGAAGGGCCCAGCCCTGAAAGCTGTTGCTGCTCTTCACGGTGCCTTGGCACCCTATGTACAGGCACAACAGCACTGGGGATCAGGGCTTTCCCAGAGACGCAACATCTCATGGCGCTCGGCCACGGCAGAGCCTCGTGCCGAAAAGGCAAACGTCCGGCTGCTTCTGCCCCGGGGAAGGGCCCAGCCCTGAAAGCTGTTGCTGCTCTTCACGGTGCCTTGGCGCCCTATCTACAGGCACAACGGCAGTGGGGATCTGGGCTTTCCCAGAGACGCAACATCTCATGGCGCTCGGCCACGGCAGAGCCTCTTGCCGAAAAGGCAAACGTCCGGCTCCTTCTGCCACAGGGAAACGGCCAGGCCTGAAAGCTGTTGCTGCTCTTCACGGTGCCTTGGCACCCTATCTACAGGCACAACAGCACTGGGGATCAGGGCTTTCCCAGAGACGCAACATCTCATGGCGCTCGGCCGCGGCAGAGCCTCTTGCCGAAAAGGCAAACGTCCGGCTCCTTCTGCCCCAGGGAAGGGCCCAGCCCTGAAAGCTGTTGCTGCTCTTCACGGTGCCTTGGTGCCCTATCTACAGGAACAACAGCACTGGGCATCTGGGCTTTCCCAGAGACGCAACATCTCATGGCACTCGTCCGCGGCAGAGCCTCTTGCCGAAAAGGCAAACGTCCGGCTCCTTCTCCCACAGGGAAGGGCCCAGCCCTGAAAGCTGTTGCTGCTCTTCACGGTGCCTTGGCACCCTATCTACAGGCACAACGGCACTGGGCATCTGGGCTTTCCCAGAGACGCAACATCTCATGGCGCTCGGCCGCGGCAGAGCCTCTTGCCGAAAAGGCAAACATCCGGCTCCTTCTGCCCCAGGGAAGGGCCCAGCCCTGAAAGCTGTTGTTGCTCTTCACGGTGCCTTGGCGCCCTATCTACAGGCACAACGGCACTGGGGATCTGGGCTTTCCCAGAGACGCAACATCTCATGGCGCTCGGCCGCGGCAGAGCCTCTTGCCGAAAAGGCAAACGTCCGGCTCCTTCTCCCACAGGGAAGGGCCCAGCCCTGAAAGCTGTTGCTGCTCTTCACGGTGCCTTGGCGCCCTATCTACAGGCACAACAGCACTGGAGATATGGGCTTTCCCAGAGACGCAACATCTCATGGCGCTCGTCCGCGGCAGAGCCTCTTGCCGAAAAGGCAAACGTCCGGCTCCTTCTGCCCCAGGGAAGGGCCCAGCCCTGAAAGCTGTTGCTGCTCTTCACGGTGCCTTGGTGCCCTATCTACAGGAACAACAGCACTGGGCATCTGGGCTTTTCCAGAGACACAACATCTCATGGCGCTCGGCCGCGGCAGAGCCTCTTGCCGAAAAGGCAAACGTCCGGCTCCTTCTCCCACAGGGAAGGGCCCAGCCCTGAAAGCTGTTGCTGCTCTTAACGGTGTCTTGGTGCCCTATCTACAGGCACAACAGCACTGGGGATCTGGGCTTTCCCAGAGACGCAACATCTCATGGCGCTCGGCCGCGGCAGAGCCTCTTGCCGAAAAGGCAAACGTCCGGCTCCTTCTCCCACAGGGAAGGGCCCAGCCCTGAAAGCTGTTGCTGCTCTTCACGGTGCCTTGGTGCCCTATCTACAGGAACAACAGCACTGGGCATCTGGGCTTTCCCAGAGATGCAACATCTCATGGCGCAGGCCGCGGCAGAGCCTCTTGCCGAAAAGGCAAACGTCCGGCTCCTTCTGCCCCAGGGAAGGGCCCAGCCCTGAAAGCTGTTGCTGCTCTTCACGGTGCCTTGGTGCCCTATCTACAGGCACAACAGCACTGGGCATCTGGTCTTTCCCAGAGACGCAACTTCTCATGGCGGTCGGCCGCGGCACAGCCTCTTGCCGAAAAGGCAAACGTCCGGCTGCTTCTGCCCCAGGGAAGGGCCCAGCCCTGAAAGCTGTTGCTGCTCTTCACGGTGCCTTGGCGCCCTATCTACAGGAACAACAGCACTGGGCATCTGGGCTTTCCCAGAGACGCAACATCTCATGGCGCAGGCCGCGGCAGAGCCTCTTGCCGAAAAGGCAAACGTCCGGCTCCTTCTCCCACAGGGAAGGGCCCAGCCCTGAAAGCTGTTGCTGCTCTTCACGGTGCCTTGGTGCCCTATCTACAGGCACAACAGCACTGGGCATCTGGTCTTTCCCAGAGACGCAACTTCTCATGGCGGTCGGCCGCGGCACAGCCTCTTGCCGAAAAGGCAAACGTCCGGCTGCTTCTGCCCCAGGGAAGGGCCCAGCCCTGAAAGCTGTTGCTGCTCTTCACGGTGCCTTGGTGCCCTATCTACAGGAACAACAGCACTGGGCATCTGGGCTTTCCCAGAGATGCAACATCTCATGGCGCAGGCCGCGGCAGAGCCTCTTGCCGAAAAGGCAAACGTCCGGCTCCTTCTCCCACAGGGAAGGGCCCAGCCCTGAAAGCTGTTGCTGCTCTTCACGGTGCCTTGGTGCCCTATCTACAGGAACAACAGCACTGGGCATCTGGGCTTTCCCAGAGATGCAACATCTCATGGCGCAGGCCGCGGCAGAGCCTCTTGCCGAAAAGGCAAACGTCCGGCTCCTTCTCCCACAGGGAAGGGCCGAGCCCTGAAAGCTGTTGCTGCTCTTCACTGTGCCTTGGTGCCCTATCTACAGGCACAACAGCACTGGGGATCTGGGCTTTCCCAGAGATGCAACATCTCATGGCGGTCGGCCGCGGCACAGCCTCTTGCCAAAAAGGCAAACGTCCGGCTCCTTCTCCCACAGGGAAGGGCCCAGCCCTGAAAGCTGTTGCTGCTCTTCACGGTGCCTTGGCGCCCTATCTACAGGCACAACAGCACTGGGGATCTGTGCTTTCCCAGAGACGCAACATCTCATGGCGCTCGGCCGCGGCAGAGCCTCTTGCCGAAAAGGCAAACGTCCGGCTGCTTCTGCCCCAGGGAAGGGCCCAGCCCTGAAAGCTGTTGCTGCTCTTCACGGTGCCTTGGTGCCCTATCTACAGGAACAACAGCACTGGGCATCTGGGCTTTCCCAGAGACGCAACATCTCATGGCGCAGGCCGCGGCAGAGCCTCTTGCCGAAAAGGCAAACGTCCGGCTCCTTCTCCCACAGGGAAGGGCCCAGCCCTGAAAGCTGTTGCTGCTCTTCACGGTGCCTTGGTGCCCTATCTACAGGCACAACAGCACTGGGGATCTGGGCTTTCCCAGAGACGCAACTTCTCATGGCGGTCGGCCGCGGCACAGCCTCTTGCCGAAAAGGCAAACGTCCGGCTCCTTCTCCCACAGGGAAGGGCCCAGCCCTGAAAGCTGTTGCTGCTCTTCACGGTGCCTTGGCACCCTATCTACAGGCACAACAGCACTGGGGATCTGTGCTTTCCCAGAGACGCAACATCTCATGGCGCTTGGCCGCGGCAGAGCCTGTTGCCGAAAAGGCAAACGTCCGGCTCCTTCTCCCAGAGGGAAGGGCCCAGCCCTGAAAGCTGTTGCTGCTCTTCACGGTGCCTTGGCACCCTATGTACAGGCACAACAGTACTGGGGATCAGGGCTTTCCCAGAGACGCAACATCTCATGGCGCTCGGCCACGGCAGAGCCTCGTGCCGGAAAGGCAAACGTCCGGCTGCTTCTGCCCCAGGGAAGGGCCCAGCCCTGAAAGCTGTTGCTGCTCTTCACGGTGCCTTGGCACCCTATCTACAGGCACAACAGCACTGGGGATCAGGGCTTTCCCAGAGACGCAACATCTCATGGCGCTCGGCCGCGGCATAGCCTCTTGCCGAAAAGGCAAACGTCCGGCTCCTTCTCCCACAGGGAAGGGCCCAGCCCTGAAAGCTGTTGCTGCTCTTCACGGTGCCTTGGCGCCCTATGTACAGGCACAACAGCACTGGGGATCTGGGCTTTCCCAGAGACTCAACATCTCATGGCGCTCGGCCACGGCAGAGCCTCTTGCCGAAAAGGCAAACGTCCGGCTACTTCTGCCACAGGGAAATGGCCAGGCCTGAAAGCTGTTGCTGCTCTTCACGGTGCCTTGGCGCCCTATCTACAGGCACAACAGCACTGGGGATCAGGGCTTTCCCAGAGACGCAACATCTCATGGCGCTCGGCCGCGGCATAGCCTCTTGCCGAAAAGGCAAACGTCCGGCTCCTTCTCCCACAGGGAAGGGCCCAGCCCTGAAAGCTGTTGCTGCTCTTCACGGTGCCTTGGCGCCCTATGTACAGGCACAACAGCACTGGGGATCTGGGCTTTCCCAGAGACTCAACATCTCATGGCGCTCGGCCACGGCAGAGCCTCTTGCCGAAAAGGCAAACGTCCGGCTCCTTCTGCCACAGGGAAATGGCCAGGCCTGAAAGCTGTTGCTGCTCTTCACGGTGCCTTGGCGCCCTATCTACAGGCACAACAGCACTGGAGATATGGGCTTTCCCAGAGACGCAACATCTCATGGCGCTCGGCCGCGGCAGATCCTCTTGCCGAAAAGGCAAACGTCCGGCTCCTTCTCCCACAGGGAAGGGCCCAGCCCTGAAAGCTGTTGCTGCTCTTCACGGTGCCTTGGCGCCCTATCTACAGGCACAACGGCACTGGGCATCTGGGCTTTCCCAGAGACGCAACATCTCATGGCGCTCGGCCACGGCAGAGCCTCTTGCCGAAAAGGCAAACGTCCGGCTCCTTCTCCCACAGGGAAGGGCCCAGCCCTGAAAGCTGTTGCTGCTCTTCACAGTGCCTTGGCGCCCTATCTACAGGCACAACAGCACTGGAGATATGGGCTTTCCCAGAGACGCAACATCTCATGGCGCTCGGCCGCGGCAGAGCCTCTTGCCGAAAAGGCAAACGTCCGGCTCCTTCTGCCCCAGGGAAGGGCCCAGCCCTGAAAGCTGTTGCTGCTCTTCACGGTGCCTTGGTGCCCTATCTACAGGAACAACAGCACTGGGCATCTGGGCTTTTCCAGAGACGCAACATCTCATGGCGCTCGGCCGCGGCAGAGCCTCTTGCCTAAAAGGCAAACGTCCGGCTCCTTCTCCCACAGGGAAATGCCCAGGCCTGAAAGCTGTTGCTGCTCTTAACGGTGTCTTGGTGCCCTATCTACAGGCACAACAGCACTAGGGATCAGGGCTTTCCCAGAGACGCAACATCTCATGGCGCTCGGCCGCGGCAGAGCCTCTTGCCGAAAAGGCAAACGTCCGGCTCCTTCTCCCACAGGGAAGGGCCCAGCCCTGAAAGCTGTTGCTGCTCTTCACGGTGCCTTGGCGCCCTATCTACAGGCACAACAGCACTGGGGATCTGTGCTTTCCCAGAGACGCAACATCTCATGGCGCTCGGCCGCGGCAGAGCCTCTTGCCGAAAAGGCAAACGTCCGGCTGCTTCTGCCCCAGGGAAGGGCCCAGCCCTGAAAGCTGTTGCTGCTCTTCACGGTGCCTTGGTGCCCTATCTACAGGAACAACAGCACTGGGCATCTGGGCTTTCCCAGAGACGCAACATCTCATGGCGCAGGCCGCGGCAGAGCCTCTTGCCGAAAAGGCAAACGTCCGGCTCCTTCTCCCACAGGGAAGGGCCCAGCCCTGAAAGCTGTTGCTGCTCTTCACGGTGCCTTGGTGCCCTATCTACAGGCACAACAGCACTGGGGATCAGGGCTTTCCCAGAGACGCAACATCTCATGGCGCTCGGCCGCGGCATAGCCTCTTGCCGAAAAGGCAAACGTCCGGCTCCTTCTCCCACAGGGAAGGGCCCAGCCCTGAAAGCTGTTGCTGCTCTTCACGGTGCCTTGGCGCCCTATGTACAGGCACAACAGCACTGGGGATCTGGGCTTTCCCAGAGACTCAACATCTCATGGCGCTCGGCCACGGCAGAGCCTCTTGCCGAAAAGGCAAACGTCCGGCTACTTCTGCCACAGGGAAATGGCCAGGCCTGAAAGCTGTTGCTGCTCTTCACGGTGCCTTGGCGCCCTATCTACAGGCACAACAGCACTGGGGATCAGGGCTTTCCCAGAGACGCAACATCTCATGGCGCTCGGCCGCGGCATAGCCTCTTGCCGAAAAGGCAAACGTCCGGCTCCTTCTCCCACAGGGAAGGGCCCAGCCCTGAAAGCTGTTGCTGCTCTTCACGGTGCCTTGGCGCCCTATGTACAGGCACAACAGCACTGGGGATCTGGGCTTTCCCAGAGACTCAACATCTCATGGCGCTCGGCCACGGCAGAGCCTCTTGCCGAAAAGGCAAACGTCCGGCTCCTTCTGCCACAGGGAAATGGCCAGGCCTGAAAGCTGTTGCTGCTCTTCACGGTGCCTTGGCGCCCTATCTACAGGCACAGCAGCACTGGAGATATGGGCTTTCCCAGAGACGCAACATCTCATGGCGCTCGGCCGCGGCAGATCCTCTTGCCGAAAAGGCAAACGTCCGGCTCCTTCTCCCACAGGGAAGGGCCCAGCCCTGAAAGCTGTTGCTGCTCTTCACGGTGCCTTGGCGCCCTATCTACAGGCACAACGGCACTGGGCATCTGGGCTTTCCCAGAGACGCAACATCTCATGGCGCTCGGCCACGGCAGAGCCTCTTGCCGAAAAGGCAAACGTCCGGCTCCTTCTCCCACAGGGAAGGGCCCAGCCCTGAAAGCTGTTGCTGCTCTTCACAGTGCCTTGGCGCCCTATCTACAGGCACAACAGCACTGGAGATATGGGCTTTCCCAGAGACGCAACATCTCATGGCGCTCGGCCGCGGCAGAGCCTCTTGCCGAAAAGGCAAACGTCCGGCTCCTTCTGCCCCAGGGAAGGGCCCAGCCCTGAAAGCTGTTGCTGCTCTTCACGGTACCTTGGTGCCCTATCTACAGGAACAACAGCACTGGGCATCTGGGCTTTTCCAGAGACGCAACATCTCATGGCGCTCGGCCGCGGCAGAGCCTCTTGCCGAAAAGGCAAACGTCCGGCTCCTTCTCCCACAGGGAAATGCCCAGGCCTGAAAGCTGTTGCTGCTCTTAACGGTGTCTTGGTGCCCTATCTACAGGCACAACAGCACTAGGGATCAGGGCTTTCCCAGAGACGCAACATCTCATGGCGCTCGGCCGCGGCAGAGCCTCTTGCCGAAAAGGCAAACGTCCGGCTCCTTCTCCCACAGGGAAGGGCCCAGCCCTGAAAGCTGTTGCTGCTCTTCACGGTGCCTTGGTGCCCTATGTACAGGCACAACAGCACTGGGCATCTGGGCTTTCCCAGAGATGCAACATCTCATGGCGCAGGCCGCGGCAGAGCCTCTTGCCGAAAAGGCAAACGTCCGGCTCCTTCTCCCACAGCGAAGGGCCGAGCCCTGAAAGCTGTTGCTGCTCTTCACGGTGCCTTGGTGCCCTATCTACAGGCACAACAGCACTGGGGATCTGGGCTTTCCCAGAGATGCAACATCTCATGGCGGTCGGCCGCGGCACAGCCTCTTGCCAAAAAGGCAAACGTCCGGCTCCTTCTCCCACAGGGAAGGGCCCAGCCCTGAAAGCTGTTGCTGCTCTTCACGGTGCCTTGGCGCCCTATCTACAGGCACAACAGCACTGGGGATCTGTGCTTTCCCAGAGACGCAACATCTCATGGCGCTCGGCCGCGGCAGAGCCTCTTGCCGAAAAGGCAAACGTCCGGCTGCTTCTGCCCCAGGGAAGGGCCCAGCCCTGAAAGCTGTTGCTGCTCTTCACGGTGCCTTGGTGCCCTATCTACAGGAACAACAGCACTGGGCATCTGGGCTTTCCCAGAGACGCAACATCTCATGGCGCAGGCCGCGGCAGAGCCTCTTGCCGAAAAGGCAAACGTCCGGCTCCTTCTCCCACAGGGAAGGGCCCAGCCCTGAAAGCTGTTGCTGCTCTTCACGGTGCCTTGGTGCCCTATCTACAGGCACAACAGCACTGGGCATCTGGTCTTTCCCAGAGACGCAACTTCTCATGGCGGTCGGCCGCGGCACAGCCTCTTGCCGAAAAGGCAAACGTCCGGCTCCTTCTCCCACAGGGAAGGGCCCAGCCCTGAAAGCTGTTGCTGCTCTTCACGGTGCCTTGGCACCCTATCTACAGGCACAACAGCACTGGGGATCTGTGCTTTCCCAGAGACGCAACATCTCATGGCGCTTGGCCGCGGCAGAGCCTGTTGCCGAAAAGGCAAACGTCCGGCTCCTTCTCCCAGAGGGAAGGGCCCAGCCCTGAAAGCTGTTGCTGCTCTTCACGGTGCCTTGGCACCCTATGTACAGGCACAACAGCACTGGGGATCAGGGCTTTCCCAGAGACGCAACATCTCATGGCGCTCGGCCACGGCAGAGCCTCGTGCCGGAAAGGCAAACGTCCGGCTGCTTCTGCCCCAGGGAAGGGCCCAGCCCTGAAAGCTGTTGCTGCTCTTCACGGTGCCTTGGCGCCCTATCTACAGGCACAACGGCAGTGGGGATCTGGGCTTTCCCAGAGACGCAACATCTCATGGCGCTCGGCCACGGCAGAGCCTCTTGCCGAAAAGGCAAACGTCCGGCTCCTTCTGCCACAGGGAAACGGCCAGGCCTGAAAGCTGTTGCTGCTCTTCACGGTGCCTTGGCACCCTATCTACAGGCACAACAGCACTGGGGATCAGGGCTTTCCCAGAGACGCAACATCTCATGGCGCTCGGCCGCGGCAGAGCCTCTTGCCGAAAAGGCAAACATCCGGCTCCTTCTGCCCCAGGGAAGGGCCCAGGCCTGAAAGCTGTTGCTGCTCTTCACGGTGCCTTGGCACCCTATCTACAGGCACAACAGCACTGGGGATCAGGGCTTTCCCAGAGACGCAACATCTCATGGCGCTCGGCCACGGCAGATCCTCTTGCCGAAAAGGCAAACGTCCGGCTCCTTCTGCCCCAGGGAAGGGCCCAGCCCTGAAAGCTGTTGCTGCTCTTCACGGTGCCTTGGCGCCCTATGTACAGGCACAACAGCACGGGGGATCTGGGCTTTCCCAGAGACTCAACATCTCATGGCGCTCGGCCACGGCAGAGCCTCTTGCCGAAAAGGCAAACGTCCGGCTCCTTCTGCCACAGGGAAATGGCCAGGCCTGAAAGCTGTTGCTGCTCTTCACGGTGCCTTGGCGCCCTATCTACAGGCACAACAGCACTGGAGATATGGGCTTTCCCAGAGACGCAACATCTCATGGCGCTCGGCCGCGGCAGATCCTCTTGCCGAAAAGGCAAACGTCCGGCTCCTTCTCCCACAGGGAAGGGCCCAGCCCTGAAAGCTGTTGCTGATCTTCACGGTGCCTTGGCGCCCTATCTACAGGCACAACGGCACTGGGCATCTGGGCTTTCCCAGAGACGCAACATCTCATGGCGCTCGGCCACGGCAGAGCCTCTTGCCGAAAAGGCAAACGTCCGGCTCCTTCTCCCACAGGGAAGGGCCCAGCCCTGAAAGCTGTTGCTGCTCTTCACAGTGCCTTGGCGCCCTATCTACAGGCACAACAGCACTGGAGATATGGGCTTTCCCAGAGACGCAACATCTCATGGCGGTCGGACGCGGCAGAGCCTCTTGCCGAAAAGGCAAACGTCCGGCTGCTTCTGCCCCAGGGAAGGGCCCAGCCCTGAAAGCTGTTGCTGCTCTTCACGGTGCCTTGGTGCCCTATCTACAGGAACAACAGCACTGGGCATCTGGGCTTTCCCAGAGACGCAACATCTCATGGCGCAGGCCGCGGCAGAGCCTCTTGCCGAAAAGGCAAACGTCCGGCTCCTTCTCCCACAGGGAAGGGCCCAGCCCTGAAAGCTGTTGCTGCTCTTCACGGTGCCTTGGTGCCCTATCTACAGGCACAACAGCACTGGGCATCTGGTCTTTCCCAGAGACGCAACTTCTCATGGCGGTCGGCCGCGGCACAGCCTCTTGCCGAAAAGGCAAACGTCCGGCTCCTTCTCCCACAGGGAAGGGCCCAGCCCTGAAAGCTGTTGCTGCTCTTCACGGTGCCTTGGCACCCTATCTACAGGCACAACAGCACTGGGGATCTGTGCTTTCCCAGAGACGCAACATCTCATGGCGCTTGGCCGCGGCAGAGCCTGTTGCCGAAAAGGCAAACGTCCGGCTCCTTCTCCCAGAGGGAAGGGCCCAGCCCTGAAAGCTGTTGCTGCTCTTCACGGTGCCTTGGCACCCTATGTACAGGCACAACAGCACTGGGGATCAGGGCTTTCCCAGAGACGCAACATCTCATGGCGCTCGGCCACGGCAGAGCCTCGTGCCGGAAAGGCAAACGTCCGGCTGCTTCTGCCCCAGGGAAGGGCCCAGCCCTGAAAGCTGTTGCTGCTCTTCACGGTGCCTTGGCGCCCTATCTACAGGCACAACGGCAGTGGGGATCTGGGCTTTCCCAGAGACGCAACATCTCATGGCGCTCGGCCACGGCAGAGCCTCTTGCCGAAAAGGCAAACGTCCGGCTCCTTCTGCCACAGGGAAACGGCCAGGCCTGAAAGCTGTTGCTGCTCTTCACGGTGCCTTGGCACCCTATCTACAGGCACAACAGCACTGGGGATCAGGGCTTTCCCAGAGACGCAACATCTCATGGCGCTCGGCCGCGGCAGAGCCTCTTGCCGAAAAGGCAAACATCCGGCTCCTTCTGCCCCAGGGAAGGGCCCAGGCCTGAAAGCTGTTGCTGCTCTTCACGGTGCCTTGGCACCCTATCTACAGGCACAACAGCACTGGGGATCAGGGCTTTCCCAGAGACGCAACATCTCATGGCGCTCGGCCACGGCAGATCCTCTTGCCGAAAAGGCAAACGTCCGGCTCCTTCTCCCACAGGGAAGGGCCCAGCCCTGAAAGCTGTTGCTGCTCTTCACGGTGCCTTGGCGCCCTATGTACAGGCACAACAGCACTGGGGATCTGGGCTTTCCCAGAGACTCAACATCTCATGGCGCTCGGCCACGGCAGAGCCTCTTGCCGAAAAGGCAAACGTCCGGCTCCTTCTGCCACAGGGAAATGGCCAGGCCTGAAAGCTGTTGCTGCTCTTCACGGTGCCTTGGCGCCCTATCTACAGGCACAACAGCACTGGAGATATGGGCTTTCCCAGAGACGCAACATCTCATGGCGCTCGGTCGCGGCAGAGCCTCTTGCCGAAAAGGCAAACGTCCGGCTCCTTCTCCCACAGGGAAGGGCCCAGCCCTGAAAGCTGTTGCTGCTCTTCACGGTGCCTTGGCGCCCTATCTACAGGCACAACGGCACTGGGCATCTGGGCTTTCCCAGAGACGCAACATCTCATGGCGCTCGGCCGCGGCAGAGCCTCTTGCCGAAAAGGCAAACGTCCGGCTCCTTCTCCCACAGGGAAGGGCCCAGCCCTGAAAGCTGTTGCTGCTCTTCACAGTGCCTTGGCGCCCTATCTACAGGCACAACAGCACTGGAGATATGGGCTTTCCCAGAGACGCAACATCTCATGGCGCTCGGCCACGGCAGATCCTCTTGCCGAAAAGGCAAACGTCCGGCTCCTTCTGCCACAGGGAAACGCCCAGCCCTGAAAGCTGTTGCTGCTCTTCACGGTGCCTTGGCGCCCTAACTACAGGCACAACAGCACTGGAGATATGGGCTTTCCCAGAGACGCAACATCTCATGGCGCTCGGCCGCGGCAAATCCTCTTGCCGAAAAGGCAAACGTCCGGCTCCTTCTGCCACAGGGAAACACCCAGCCCGGAAAGCTGTTGCTGCTCTTAACGGTGCCTTGGTGCCCTATCTACAGGCACAACAGCACTGGGGATCTGGGCTTTCCAGGAGACTCAACATCTCATGGCGCTCGGCCACGGCAAAGCCTCTTGCCGAAAAGGCAAACGTCCGGCTCCTTCTGCCACAGGGAAACGCCCAGGCCTGAAAGCTGTTGCTGCTCTTCACGGTGCCTTGGCGCCCTATCTACAGGCACAACAGCACTGGAGATATGCGCTTTCCCAGAGACGCAACATCTCATGGCGCTCGGCCGCGGCAGAGCCTCTTGCCGAAAAGGCAAACGTCCGGCTCCTTCTGCCACAGGGAAGGGCCCAGCCCTGAAAGCTGTTGCTGCTCTTCACGGTGCCTTGGTGCCCTATCTACAGGCACAACAGCACTGGGGATCTGGGCTTTCCCAGAGACGCAACATCTCATGGCGCTCGGCCACGGCAGATCCTCTTGCCGAAAAGGCAAACGTCTGGCTCCTTCTGCCCCAGGGAAACGCCCAGCCCTGAAAGCTGTTGCTGCTCTTCACGGTGCCTTGGCTCCCTAACTACAGGCACAACAGCACTGGAGATATGGGCTTTCCCAGAGACGCAACATCTCATGGCGCTCGGCCGCGGCAAATCCTCTTGCCGAAAAGGCAAACGTCCGGCTCCTTCTGCCCCAGGGAAGGGCCCAGCCCTGAAAGCTGTTGCTGCTCTTCACGGTGCCTTGGTGCCCTATCTACAGGAACAACAGCACTGGGCATCTGGGCTTTTCCAGAGACGCAACATCTCATGGCGCTCGGCCGCGGCAGAGCCTCTTGCCGAAAAGGCAAACGTCCGGCTCCTTCTGCCACAGGGAAACGCCCAGCCCGGAAAGCTGTTGCTGCTCTTAACGGTGTCTTGGTGCCCTATCTACAGGCACAACAGCACTGGGGATCTGGGCTTTCCAGGAGACGCAACATCTCATGGCGCTCGGCCGCGGCAGAGCCTCTTGCCGAAAAGGCAAACGTCCGGCTCCTTCTGCCACAGGGAAATGCCCAGCCCTGAAAGCTGTTGCTGCTCTTCACGGTGTCTTGGTGCCCTATCTACAGGCACAACAGCACTGGGGATCTGGGCTTTCCCAGAGACGCAACATCTCATGGCGCTCGGCCACGGCAGAGCCTCTTGCCGAAAAGGCAAACGTCCGGCTCCTTCTCCCACAGGGAAGGGCCCAGCCCTGAAAGCTGTTGCTGCTCTTCACGGTGCCTTGGTGCCCTATCTACAGGCACAACAGTACTGGAGATATGGGCTTTCCCAGAGACGCAACATCTCATGGCGCTCGGCCGCGGCAGAGACTCTTGCCGAATAGGCAAACATCCGGCTACTTCTGCCCCAGGGAAATGCCCAGCCCTGAAAGCTGTTGCTGCTCTTCACGGTGTCTTGGTGCCCTATCTACAGGCACAACAGCACTGGGGATCTGGGCTTTCCCAGAGACGCAACATCTCATGGCGCTCGGCCGCGGCATAGCCTCTTGCCGAATAGGCAAACATCCGGCTCCTTCTGCCCCAGGGAAGGGCCCAGCCCTGAAAGCTGTTGCTGCTCTTCACGGTGCCTTGGTGTCCTATCTACAGGAACAACAGCACTGGGCATCTGGGCTTTCCCAGAGACGCAACATCTCATGGCGCTCGGCCGCGGCAGATCCTCTTGTCGAAAAGGCAAACGTCCGGCTCCTTCTGCCACAGGGAAATGCCCAGCCCTGAAAGCTGTTGCTGCTCTTCACGGTGTCTTGGTGCCCTATCTACAGGCACAACGGTAGTGGGGATCTGTGCTTTCCCAGAGACGCAACATCTCATGGCGCTCGGCCACGGCAGAGCCTCTTGCCGAAAAGGCAAACGTCCGGCTCCTTCTGCCACAGGGAAACGCCCAGCCCTGAAAGCTGTTGCTGCTCTTCACGGTGCCTTGGCGCCCTATCTACAGGCACAACAGCACTGGAGATATGGGCTTTCCCAGAGACGCAACATCTCATGGCGCTCGGCCGCGGCAAATCCTCTTGCCGAAAAGGCAAACGTCCGGCTCCTTCTGCCCCAGGGAAGGGCCCAGCCCTGAAAGCTGTTGCTGCTCTTCACGGTGCCTTGGTGCCCTATCTAGAGGACCAACAGCACTGGGCATCTGGGCTTTTCCAGAGACGCAACATCTCATGGCGCTCGGCTGCGGCAGAGCCTCTTGCCGAAAAGGCAAACGTCCGGCTCCTTCTCCCACAGGGAAGGGCCGAGCCCTGAAAGCTGTTGCTGCTCTTCACGGTGCCTTGGTGTCCTATCTACAGGCACAACAGTACTGGGGATCTGGGCTTTCCCAGAGACGCAACATCTCATGGCGCTCGGCCGCGGCATAGCCTCTTTCCGAATAGGCAAACATCCGGCTCCTTCTGCCCCAGGGAAGGGCCCAGCCCTGAAAGCTGTTGCTGCTCTTCACGGTGCCTTGGTGTCCTATCTACAGGCACAACAGCACTGGGGATCTGGGCTTTCCCAGAGACGCAACATCTCATGGCGCTCGGCCGCGGCAGAGCCTCTTGCCGAAAAGGCAAACGTCCGGCTCCTTCTGCCACAGGGAAACGCCCAGCCCTGAAAGCTGTTGCTGCTCTTCACGGTGCCTTGGTGCCCTATCTACAGGCACAACAGCACTGGAGATATGGGCTTTCCCAGAGACGCAACATCTCATGGCGCTCGGCCGCGGCAAATCCTCTTGCCAAAAAGGCAAACGTCCGGCTCCTTCTGCCCCAGGGAAGGGCCCAGCCCTGAAAGCTGTTGCTGCTCTTCACGGTGCCTTGGTGCCCTATCTACAGGAACAACAGCACTGGGCATCTGGGCTTTTCCAGAGACGCAACATCTCATGGCGCTCGGCTGCGGCAGAGCCTCTTGCCGAAAAGGCAAACATCCGGCTCCTTCTCCCACAGGGAAGGGCCCAGCCCTGAAAGCTGTTGCTGCTCTTCACGGTGCCTTGGTGCCCTATCTACAGGAACAACAGCACTGGGCATCTGGGCTTTCCCAGAGACGCAACATCTCATGGCGCAGGCCGCGGCAGAGCCTCTTGCTGAAAAGGCAAACGTCCGGCTCCTTCTCCCACAGGGAAGGGCCCAGCCCTGAAAGCTGTTGCTGCTCTTCACGGTGCCTTGGTGCCCTATCTACAGGCACAACAGTACTGGAGATATGGGCTTTCCCAGAGACGCAACATCTCATGGCGCTCGGCCGCGGCAGAGCCTCTTGCCGAATAGGCAAACATCCGGCTACTTCTGCCCCAGGGAAATGCCCAGCCCTGAAAGCTGTTGCTGCTCTTCACGGTGTCTTGGTGCCCTATCTACAGGCACAACAGCACTGGGGATCTGGGCTTTCCCAGAAACGCAACATCTCATGGCGCTCGGCCGCGGCAGATCCTCTTGCCGAAAAGGCAAACGTCCGGCTCCTTCTCCCACAGGGAAGGGCCCAGCCCTGAAAGCTGTTGCTGCTCTTCACGGTGCCCTGGCGCCCTATCTACAGGCACAACAGCACTGGTGATCTGTGCTTTCCCAGAGACGCAACATCTCATGGCGCTCGGCCGCGGCAGAGCCTCTTGCCGAAAAGGCAAACGTCCGGCTCCTTCTCCCACAGGGAAATGCCCAGCCCTGAAAGCTCTTGCTGCTCTTCACGGTGCCTTGGCACCCTATGTACAGGCACAACTGCACTTGGGATCAGGGCTTTCCCAGAGACGCAACATCTCATGGCGCTCGGCCGCGGCAGAGACTCTTGCCGAATAGGCAAACATCCGGCTACTTCTGCCCCAGGGAAATGCCCAGCCCTGAAAGCTGTTGCTGCTCTTCACGGTGTCTTGGTGCCCTATCTACAGGCACAACAGCACTGGGGATCTGGGCTTTCCCAGAGACGCAACATCTCATGGCGCTCGGCCGCGGCATAGCCTCTTGCCGAATAGGCAAACATCCGGCTCCTTCTGCCCCAGGGAAGGGCCCAGCCCTGAAAGCTGTTGCTGCTCTTCACGGTGCCTTGGTGTCCTATCTACAGGAACAACAGCACTGGGCATCTGGGCTTTCCCAGAGACGCAACATCTCATGGCGCTCGGCCGCGGCAGAGCCTCTTGCCGAAAAGGCAAACGTCCGGCTCCTTCTGCCACAGGGAAATGCCCAGCCCTGAAAGCTGTTGCTGCTCTTCACGGTGTCTTGGTGCCCTATCTACAGGCACAACGGTAGTGGGGATCTGTGCTTTCCCAGAGACGCAACATCTCATGGCGCTCGGCCACGGCAGAGCCTCTTGCCGAAAAGGCAAACGTCCGGCTCCTTCTGCCACAGGGAAACGCCCAGCCCTGAAAGCTGTTGCTGCTCTTCACGGTGCCTTGGCGCCCTATCTACAGGCACAACAGCACTGGAGATATGGGCTTTCCCAGAGACGCAACATCTCATGGCGCTCGGCCGCGGCAAATCCTCTTGCCGAAAAGGCAAACGTCCGGCTCCTTCTGCCCCAGGGAAGGGCCCAGCCCTGAAAGCTGTTGCTGCTCTTCACGGTGCCTTGGTGCCCTATCTACAGGACCAACAGCACTGGGCATCTGGGCTTTTCCAGAGACGCAACATCTCATGGCGCTCGGCTGCGGCAGAGCCTCTTGCCGAAAAGGCAAACGTCCGGCTCCTTCTCCCACAGGGAAGGGCCGAGCCCTGAAAGCTGTTGCTGCTCTTCACGGTGCCTTGGTGTCCTATCTACAGGCACAACAGTACTGGGGATCTGGGCTTTCCCAGAGACGCAACATCTCATGGCGCTCGGCCGCGGCATAGCCTCTTTCCGAATAGGCAAACATCCGGCTCCTTCTGCCCCAGGGAAGGGCCCAGCCCTGAAAGCTGTTGCTGCTCTTCACGGTGCCTTGGTGTCCTATCTACAGGCACAACAGCACTGGGGATCTGGGCTTTCCCAGAGACGCAACATCTCATGGCGCTCGGCCGCGGCAGAGCCTCTTGCCGAAAAGGCAAACGTCCGGCTCCTTCTGCCACAGGGAAACGCCCAGCCCTGAAAGCTGTTGCTGCTCTTCACGGTGCCTTGGTGCCCTATCTACAGGCACAACAGCACTGGAGATATGGGCTTTCCCAGAGACGCAACATCTCATGGCGCTCGGCCGCGGCAAATCCTCTTGCCAAAAAGGCAAACGTCCGGCTCCTTCTGCCCCAGGGAAGGGCCCAGCCCTGAAAGCTGTTGCTGCTCTTCACGGTGCCTTGGTGCCCTATCTACAGGAACAACAGCACTGGGCATCTGGGCTTTTCCAGAGACGCAACATCTCATGGCGCTCGGCCGCGGCAGAGCCTCTTGCCGAAAAGGCAAACATCCGGCTCCTTCTCCCACAGGGAAGGGCCCAGCCCTGAAAGCTGTTGCTGCTCTTCACGGTGCCTTGGTGCCCTATCTACAGGAACAACAGCACTGGGCATCTGGGCTTTCCCAGAGACGCAACATCTCATGGCGCAGGCCGCGGCAGAGCCTCTTGCTGAAAAGGCAAAAGTCCGGCTCCTTCTCCCACAGGGAAGGGCCCAGCCCTGAAAGCTGTTGCTGCTCTTCACGGTGCCTTGGTGCCCTATCTACAGGCACAACAGTACTGGAGATATGGGCTTTCCCAGAGACGCAACATCTCATGGCGCTCGGCCGCGGCAGAGCCTCTTGCCGAATAGGCAAACATCCGGCTACTTCTGCCCCAGGGAAATGCCCAGCCCTGAAAGCTGTTGCTGCTCTTCACGGTGTCTTGGTGCCCTATCTACAGGCACAACAGCACTGGGGATCTGGGCTTTCCCAGAGACGCAACATCTCATGGCGCTCGGCCGCGGCAGATCCTCTTGCCGAAAAGGCAAACGTCCGGCTCCTTCTCCCACAGGGAAGGGCCCAGCCCTGAAAGCTGTTGCTCCTCTTCACGGTGCCCTGGCGCCCTATCTACAGGCACAACGGCACTGGGCATCTGGGCTTTCCCAGAGACGCAACATCTCATGGCGCTCGGCCGCGGCAGAGCCTCTTGCCGAAAAGGCAAACGTCCGGCTCCTTCTCCCACAGGGAAATGCCCAGCCCTGAAAGCTCTTGCTGCTCTTCACGGTGCCTTGGCACCCTATGTACAGGCACAACTGCACTTGGGATCAGGGCTTTCCCAGAGACGCAACATCTCATGGCGCTCGGCCGCGGCAGAGCCTCTTGCCGAAAAGGCAAACGTCCGGCTCCTTCTGCCCCAGGGAAGGGCCCAGCCCTGAAAGCTGTTGCTGCTCTTCACGGTGCCTTGGCGCCCTATCTACAGGCACAACAGCACTGGGGATCTGGGCTTTCCCAGAGACGCAACATCTCATGGCGCTCGGCCGCGGCAGAGCCTCTTGCCGAAAAGGCAAACGTCCGGCTCCTTCTCCCACAGGGAAGGGCCCAGCCCTGAAAGCTGTTGCTGCTCTTCACGGTGCCTTGGTGCCCTATCTACAGGCACAACAGCACTGGGGATCTGGGCTTTTCCAGAGACGCAACATCTCATGGCGCTCGGCCGCGGCAGAGCCTCTTGCCGAAAAGGCAAACGTCCGGCTCCCTCTCCAACAGGGAAGGGCCCAGACTGAAAGCTGTTGCTGCTCTTCAGGGTGCCTTGGCACCCTATGTACAGGCACAACAGCACTGGGGATCAGGGCTTTCCCAGAGACGCAACATCTCATGGCGCTCGGCCGCGGCAGAGCCTCTTGCCGAAAAGGCAAACGTCCGGCTCCTTCTGCCCCAGGGAAGGGCCCAGCCCTGAAAGCTGTTGCTGCTCTTCACGGTGCCTTGGCGCCCTATCTACAGGCACAACGGCACTGGGGATCTGGGCTTTCCCAGAGACGCAACATCTCATGGCGCTCGGCCGCGGCAGAGCCTCTTGCCGAAAAGGCAAACATCCGGCTCCTTCTGCCCCAGGGAAGGGCCCAGCCCTGAAAGCTGTTGCTGCTCTTCACGGTGCCTTGGTGCCCTATCTACAGGCACAACAGCACTGGGGATCTGGGCTTTCCCAGAGATGCAACATCTCATGGCGCTCGGCCGCGGCACAGCCTCTTGCCGAAAAGGCAAACGTCCAGCTCCTTCTCCCACAGGGAAGGGCCCAGCCCTGAAAGCTGTTGCTGCTCTTCACGGTGCCTTGGCGCCCTATCTACAGGCACAACAGTACTGGAGATATGGGCTTTCCCAGAGACGCAACATCTCATGGCGCTCGGCCGCGGCATAGCCTCTTGCCGAATAGGCAAACATCCGGCTCCTTCTGCCCCAGGGAAGGGCCCAGCCCTGAAAGCTGTTGCTGCTCTTCACGGTGCCTTGGTGTCCTATCTACAGGAACAACAGCACTGGGCATCTGGGCTTTCCCAGAGACACAAAATCTCACGGCGCTCGGCCGCGGCAGAGCCTCTTGCCGAAAAGGCAAACATCCGGCTCCTTCTCCCACAGGGAAGGGCCCAGCCCTGAAAGCTGTTGCTGCTCTTCACGGTGCCTTGGCGCCCTATCTACAGGCACAACAGCACTGGGGATCTGGGCTTTCCCAGAGACGCAACATCTCATGGCGCTCGGCCGCGGCAGATCCTCTTGCCGAAAAGGCAAACGTCCGGCTCCTTCTGCCACAGGGAAACGCCCAGCCCTGAAAGCTGTTGCTGCTCTTCACGGTGCCTTGGTGCCCTATCTACAGGCACAACAGCACTGGAGATATGGGCTTTCCCAGAGACGCAACATCTCATGGCGCTCGGCCGCGGCAAATCCTCTTGCCGAAAAGGCAAACGTCCGGCTCCTTCTGCCCCCGGGAAGGGCCCAGCCCTGAAAGCTCTTGCTGCTCTTCACGGTGCCTTGGTGCCCTATCTACAGGAACAACAGCACTGGGCATCTGGGCTTTTCCAGAGACGCAACATCTCATGGCGCTCGGCCGCGGCAGAGCCTCTTGCCGAAAAGGCAAACGTCCGGCTCCTTCTCCCACAGGGAAGGGCCCAGCCCTGAAAGCTGTTGCTGCTCTTCACGGTGCCTTGGTGCCCTATCTACAGGCACAACAGCACTGGGGATCTGAGCTTTCCCAGAGATGCAACATCTCATGGGGGTCGGCCGCGGCACAGCCTCTTGCCGAAAAGGCAAACGTCCGGCTGCTTCTGCCCCAGGGAAGGGCCCAGCCCTGAAAGCTGTTGCTGCTCTTCACGGTGCCTTGGCACCCTATGTACAGGCACAACAGCACTGGGGATCAGGGCTTTCCCAGAGACGCAACATCTCATGGCGCTCGACCGCGGCACAGCCTCTTGCCGAAAAGGCAAACGTCCAGATCCTTCTCCCACAGGGAAGGGCCCAGCCCTGAAAGCTGTTGCTGCTCTTCACGGTGCCTTGGCGCCCTATCTACAGGCACAACAGTACTGGAGATATGGGCTTTCCCAGAGACGCAACATCTCATGGCGCTCGGCCGCGGCATAGCCTCTTGCCGAATAGGCAAACATCCGGCTCCTTCTGCCCCAGGGAAGGGCCCAGCCCTGAAAGCTGTTGCTGCTCTTCACGGTGCCTTGGTGTCCTATCTACAGGAACAACAGCACTGGGCATCTGGGCTTTCCCAGAGACACAACATCTCACGGCGCTCGGCCGCGGCAGAGCCTCTTGCCGAAAAGGCAAACGTCCGGCTCCTTCTGCCACAGGGAAATGCCCAGCCCTGAAAGCTGTTGCTGCTCTTCACGGTGTCTTGGTGCCCTATCTACAGGCACAACAGCACTGGGGATCTGGGCTTTCCCAGAGACGCAACATCTCATGGCGCTCGGCCGCGGCAGATCCTCTTGCCGAAAAGGCAAACGTCCGGCTCCTTCTCCCACAGGGAAACGCCCACCCCTGAAAGCTGTTGCTGCTCTTCACGGTGCCTTGGCGCCCTATCTACAGGCACAACAGCACTGGAGATATGGGCTTTCCCAGAGACGCAACATCTCATGGCGCTCGGCCGCGGCAAATCCTCTTGCCGAAAAGGCAAACGTCCGGCTCCTTCTCCCACAGGGAAGGGCCCAGCCCTGAAAGCTGTTGCTGCTCTTCACGGTGCCTTGGCGCCCTATCTACAGGCACAACAGCACTGGGGATCTGGGCTTTCCCAGAGACGCAACATCTCATGGCGCTCGGCCGCGGCAGATCCTCTTGCCGAAAAGGCAAACGTCCGGCTCCTTCTGCCACAGGGAAACGCCCAGCCCTGAAAGCTGTTGCTGCTCTTCACGGTGCCTTGGTGCCCTATCTACAGGCACAACAGCACTGGAGATATGGGCTTTCCCAGAGACGCAACATCTCATGGCGCTCGGCCGCGGCAAATCCTCTTGCCGAAAAGGCAAACGTCCGGCTCCTTCTGCCCCCGGGAAGGGCCCAGCCCTGAAAGCTCTTGCTGCTCTTCACGGTGCCTTGGTGCCCTATCTACAGGAACAACAGCACTGGGCATCTGGGCTTTTCCAGAGACGCAACATCTCATGGCGCTCGGCCGCGGCAGAGCCTCTTGCCGAAAAGGCAAACGTCCGGCTCCTTCTCCCACAGGGAAGGGCCCAGCCCTGAAAGCTGTTGCTGCTCTTCACGGTGCCTTGGTGCCCTATCTACAGGCACAACAGCACTGGGGATCTGAGCTTTCCCAGAGATGCAACATCTCATGGGGGTCGGCCGCGGCACAGCCTCTTGCCGAAAAGGCAAACGTCCGGCTGCTTCTGCCCCAGGGAAGGGCCCAGCCCTGAAAGCTGTTGCTGCTCTTCACGGTGCCTTGGCACCCTATGTACAGGCACAACAGCACTGGGGATCAGGGCTTTCCCAGAGACGCAACATCTCATGGCGCTCGGCCGCGGCACAGCCTCTTGCCGAAAAGGCAAACGTCCAGATCCTTCTCCCACAGGGAAGGGCCCAGCCCTGAAAGCTGTTGCTGCTCTTCACGGTGCCTTGGCGCCCTATCTACAGGCACAACAGTACTGGAGATATGGGCTTTCCCAGAGACGCAACATCTCATGGCGCTCGGCCGCGGCATAGCCTCTTGCCGAATAGGCAAACATCCGGCTCCTTCTGCCCCAGGGAAGGGCCCAGCCCTGAAAGCTGTTGCTGCTCTTCACGGTGCCTTGGTGTCCTATCTACAGGAACAACAGCACTGGGCATCTGGGCTTTCCCAGAGACACAACATCTCACGGCGCTCGGCCGCGGCAGAGCCTCTTGCCGAAAAGGCAAACGTCCGGCTCCTTCTGCCACAGGGAAATGCCCAGCCCTGAAAGCTGTTGCTGCTCTTCACGGTGTCTTGGTGCCCTATCTACAGGCACAACAGCACTGGGGATCTGGGCTTTCCCAGAGACGCAACATCTCATGGCGCTCGGCCGCGGCAGATCCTCTTGCCGAAAAGGCAAACGTCCGGCTCCTTCTCCCACAGGGAAACGCCCACCCCTGAAAGCTGTTGCTGCTCTTCACGGTGCCTTGGCGCCCTATCTACAGGCACAACAGCACTGGAGATATGGGCTTTCCCAGAGACGCAACATCTCATGGCGCTCGGCCGCGGCAAATCCTCTTGCCGAAAAGGCAAACGTCCGGCTCCTTCTCCCACAGGGAAGGGCCCAGCCCTGAAAGCTGTTGCTGCTCTTCACGGTGCCTTGGCGCCCTATCTACAGGCACAACAGCACTGGGCATCTGGGCTTTCCCAGAGACGCAACATCTCATGGCGCTCGGCCGCGGCACAGCCTCTTGCCGAAAAGGCAAACGTCCGGCTCCTTCTCCCACAGGGAAGGGCCCAGCCCTGAAAGCTGTTGCTGCTCTTCACGGTGCCTTGGCGCCCTATCTACAGGCACAACAGCACTGGAGATATGGGCTTTCCCAGAGACGCAACATCTCATGGCGCTCGGCCGCGGCAGAGCCTCTTGCCGAAAAGGCAAACGTCCGGCTCCTTCTGCCACAGGGAAGGGCCCAGCCCTGAAAGCTGTTGCTGCTCTTCACGGTGCCTTGGTGCCCTATCTACAGGAACAACAGCACTGGGCATCTGGGCTTTTCCAGAGACACAACATCTCATGGCGCTCGGCCGCGGCAGAGCCTCTTGCCGAAAAGGCAAACGTCCGGCTCCTTCTCCCACAGGGAAATGCCCAGGCCTGAAAGCTGTTGCTGCTCTTAACGGTGTTTTGGTGCCCTATCTACAGGCACAACAGCACTGGGGATCTGGGCTTTCCCAGAGACGCAACATCTCATGGCGCTCGGCCGCGGCAGAGCCTCTTGCCGAAAAGGCAAACGTCCGGCTCCTTCTCCCACAGGGAAGGGCCCAGCCCTGAAAGCTGTTGCTGCTCTTCACGGTGCCTTGGTGCCCTATCTACAGGAACAACAGCACTGGGCATCTGGGCTTTCCCAGAGATGCAACATCTCATGGCGCAGGCCGCGGCAGAGACTCTTGCCGAATAGGCAAACATCCGGCTACTTCTGCCCCAGGGAAATGACCAGCCCTGAAAGCTGTTGCTGCTCTTCACGGTGTCTTGGTGCCCTATCTACAGGCACAACAGCACTGGGGATCTGGGCTTTCCCAGAGACGCAACATCTCATGGCGCTCGGCCGCGGCATAGCCTCTTGCCGAATAGGCAAACATCCGGCTCCTTCTGCCCCAGGGAAGGGCCCAGCCCTGAAAGCTGTTGCTGCTCTTCACGGTGCCTTGGTGTCCTATCTACAGGAACAACAGCACTGGGCATCTGGGCTTTCCCAGAGACGCAACATCTCATGGCGCTCGGCCGCGGCAGAGCCTCTTGCCGAAAAGTCAAACGTCCGGCTCCTTCTGCCACAGGGAAATGCCCAGCCCTGAAAGCTGTTGCTGCTCTTCACGGTGTCTTGGTGCCCTATCTACAGGCACAACGGTAGTGGGGATCTGTGCTTTCCCAGAGACGCAACATCTCATGGCGCTCGGCCACGGCAGAGCCTCTTGCCGAAAAGGCAAACGTCCGGCTCCTTCTGCCACAGGGAAACGCCCAGCCCTGAAAGCTGTTGCTGCTCTTCACGGTGCCTTGGCGCCCTATCTACAGGCACAACAGCACTGGAGATATGGGCTTTCCCAGAGACGCAACATCTCATGGCGCTCGGCCCGCGGCAAATCCTCTTGCCGAAAAGGCAAACGTCCGGCTCCTTCTGCCCCAGGGAAGGGCCCAGCCCTGAAAGCTGTTGCTGCTCTTCACGGTGCCTTGGTGCCCTATCTAGAGGACCAACAGCACTGGGCATCTGGGCTTTTCCAGAGACGCAACATCTCATGGCGCTCGGCTGCGGCAGAGCCTCTTGCCGAAAAGGCAAACGTCCGGCTCCTTCTCCCACAGGGAAGGGCCGAGCCCTGAAAGCTGTTGCTGCTCTTCACGGTGCCTTGGTGTCCTATCTACAGGCACAACAGTACTGGGGATCTGGGCTTTCCCAGAGACGCAACATCTCATGGCGCTCGGCCGCGGCATAGCCTCTTTCCGAATAGGCAAACATCCGGCTCCTTCTGCCCCAGGGAAGGGCCCAGCCCTGAAAGCTGTTGCTGCTCTTCACGGTGCCTTGGTGTCCTATCTACAGGCACAACAGCACTGGGGATCTGGGCTTTCCCAGAGACGCAACATCTCATGGCGCTCGGCCGCGGCAGAGCCTCTTGCCGAAAAGGCAAACGTCCGGCTCCTTCTGCCACAGGGAAACGCCCAGCCCTGAAAGCTGTTGCTGCTCTTCACGGTGCCTTGGTGCCCTATCTACAGGCACAACAGCACTGGAGATATGGGCTTTCCCAGAGACGCAACATCTCATGGCGCTCGGCCGCGGCAAATCCTCTTGCCAAAAAGGCAAACGTCCGGCTCCTTCTGCCCCAGGGAAGGGCCCAGCCCTGAAAGCTGTTGCTGCTCTTCACGGTGCCTTGGTGCCCTATCTACAGGAACAACAGCACTGGGCATCTGGGCTTTTCCAGAGACGCAACATCTCATGGCGCTCGGCTGCGGCAGAGCCTCTTGCCGAAAAGGCAAACATCCGGCTCCTTCTCCCACAGGGAAGGGGCCCAGCCCTGAAAGCTGTTGCTGCTCTTCACGGTGCCTTGGTGCCCTATCTACAGGAACAACAGCACTGGGCATCTGGGCTTTCCCAGAGACGCAACATCTCATGGCGCAGGCCGCGGCAGAGCCTCTTGCTGAAAAAGGCAAACGTCCGGCTCCTTCTCCCACAGGGAAGGGCCCAGCCCTGAAAGCTGTTGCTGCTCTTCACGGTGCCTTGGTGCCCTATCTACAGGCACAACAGTACTGGAGATATGGGCTTTCCCAGAGACGCAACATCTCATGGCGCTCGGCCGCGGCAGAGCCTCTTGCCGAATAGGCAAACATCCGGCTACTTCTGCCCCAGGGAAATGCCCAGCCCTGAAAGCTGTTGCTGCTCTTCACGGTGTCTTGGTGCCCTATCTACAGGCACAACAGCACTGGGGATCTGGGCTTTCCCAGAAACGCAACATCTCATGGCGCTCGGCCGCGGCAGATCCTCTTGCCGAAAAGGCAAACGTCCGGCTCCTTCTCCCACAGGGAAGGGCCCAGCCCTGAAAGCTGTTGCTGCTCTTCACGGTGCCCTGGCGCCCTATCTACAGGCACAACAGCACTGGTGATCTGTGCTTTCCCAGAGACGCAACATCTCATGGCGCTCGGCCGCGGCAGAGCCTCTTGCCGAAAAGGCAAACGTCCGGCTCCTTCTCCCACAGGGAAATGCCCAGCCCTGAAAGCTCTTGCTGCTCTTCACGGTGCCTTGGCACCCTATGTACAGGCACAACTGCACTTGGGATCAGGGCTTTCCCAGAGACGCAACATCTCATGGCGCTCGGCCGCGGCAGAGACTCTTGCCGAATAGGCAAACATCCGGCTACTTCTGCCCCAGCGAAATGCCCAGCCCTGAAAGCTGTTGCTGCTCTTCACGGTGTCTTGGTGCCCTATCTACAGGCACAACAGCACTGGGGATCTGGGCTTTCCCAGAGACGCAACATCTCATGGCGCTCGGCCGCGGCATAGCCTCTTGCCGAATAGGCAAACATCCGGCTCCTTCTGCCCCAGGGAAGGGCCCAGCCCTGAAAGCTGTTGCTGCTCTTCACGGTGCCTTGGTGCCCTATCTACAGGACCAACAGCACTGGGCATCTGGGCTTTTCCAGAGACGCAACATCTCATGGCGCTCGGCTGCGGCAGAGCCTCTTGCCGAAAAGGCAAACGTCCGGCTCCTTCTCCCACAGGGAAGGGCCGAGCCCTGAAAGCTGTTGCTGCTCTTCACGGTGCCTTGGTGTCCTATCTACAGGCACAACAGTACTGGGGATCTGGGCTTTCCCAGAGACGCAACATCTCATGGCGCTCGGCCGCGGCATAGCCTCTTTCCGAATAGGCAAACATCCGGCTCCTTCTGCCCCAGGGAAGGGCCCAGCCCTGAAAGCTGTTGCTGCTCTTCACGGTGCCTTGGTGTCCTATCTACAGGCACAACAGCACTGGGGATCTGGGCTTTCCCAGAGACGCAACATCTCATGGCGCTCGGCCGCGGCAGAGCCTCTTGCCGAAAAGGCAAACGTCCGGCTCCTTCTGCCACAGGGAAACGCCCAGCCCTGAAAGCTGTTGCTGCTCTTCACGGTGCCTTGGTGCCCTATCTACAGGCACAACAGCACTGGAGATATGGGCTTTCCCAGAGACGCAACATCTCATGGCGCTCGGCCGCGGCAAATCCTCTTGCCAAAAAGGCAAACGTCCGGCTCCTTCTGCCCCAGGGAAGGGCCCAGCCCTGAAAGCTGTTGCTGCTCTTCACGGTGCCTTGGTGCCCTATCTACAGGAACAACAGCACTGGGCATCTGGGCTTTTCCAGAGACGCAACATCTCATGGCGCTCGGCCGCGGCAGAGCCTCTTGCCGAAAAGGCAAACATCCGGCTCCTTCTCCCACAGGGAAGGGCCCAGCCCTGAAAGCTGTTGCTGCTCTTCACGGTGCCTTGGTGCCCTATCTACAGGAACAACAGCACTGGGCATCTGGGGCTTTCCCAGAGACGCAACATCTCATGGCGCAGGCCGCGGCAGAGCCTCTTGCTGAAAAGGCAAAAGTCCGGCTCCTTCTCCCACAGGGAAGGGCCCAGCCCTGAAAGCTGTTGCTGCTCTTCACGGTGCCTTGGTGCCCTATCTACAGGCACAACAGTACTGGAGATATGGGCTTTCCCAGAGACGCAACATCTCATGGCGCTCGGCCGCGGCAGAGCCTCTTGCCGAATAGGCAAACATCCGGCTACTTCTGCCCCAGGGAAATGCCCAGCCCTGAAAGCTGTTGCTGCTCTTCACGGTGTCTTGGTGCCCTATCTACAGGCACAACAGCACTGGGGATCTGGGCTTTCCCAGAGACGCAACATCTCATGGCGCTCGGCCGCGGCAGATCCTCTTGCCGAAAAGGCAAACGTCCGGCTCCTTCTCCCAGAGGGAAGGGCCCAGCCCTGAAAGCTGTTGCTCCTCTTCACGGTGCCCTGGCGCCCTATCTACAGGCACAACGGCACTGGGCATCTGGGCTTTCCCAGAGACGCAACATCTCATGGCGCTCGGCCCGCGGCAGAGCCTCTTGCCGAAAAGGCAAACGTCCGGCTCCTTCTCCCACAGGGAAATGCCCAGCCCTGAAAGCTCTTGCTGCTCTTCACGGTGCCTTGGCACCCTATGTACAGGCACAACTGCACTTGGGATCAGGGCTTTCCCAGAGACGCAACATCTCATGGCGCTCGGCCGCGGCAGAGCCTCTTGCCGAAAAGGCAAACGTCCGGCTCCTTCTCCCACAGGGAAGGCCCAGCCCTGAAAGCTGTTGCTGCTCTTCACGGTGCCTTGGCGCCCTATCTACAGGCACAACAGCACTGGGGATCTGGGCTTTCCCAGAGACGCAACATCTCATGGCGCTCGGCCGCGGCAGAGCCTCTTGCCGAAAAGGCAAACGTCCGGCTCCTTCTCCCACAGGGAAGGGCCCAGCCCTGAAAGCTGTTGCTGCTCTTCACGGTGCCTTGGTGCCCTATCTACAGGCACAACAGCACTGGGGATCTGGGCTTTTCCAGAGACGCAACATCTCATGGCGCTCGGCCGCGGCAGAGCCTCTTGCCGAAAAGGCAAACGTCCGGCTCCCTCTCCAACAGGGAAGGGCCCAGACTGAAAGCTGTTGCTGCTCTTCAGGGTGCCTTGGCACCCTATGTACAGGCACAACAGCACTGGGGATCAGGGCTTTCCCAGAGACGCAACATCTCATGGCGCTCGGCCGCGGCAGAGCCTCTTGCCGAAAAGGCAAACGTCCGGCTCCTTCTGCCCCAGGGAAGGGCCCAGCCCTGAAAGCTGTTGCTGCTCTTCACGGTGCCTTGGCGCCCTATCTACAGGCACAACGGCACTGGGGATCTGGGCTTTCCCAGAGACGCAACATCTCATGGCGCTCGGCCGCGGCAGAGCCTCTTGCCGAAAAGGCAAACATCCGGCTCCTTCTGCCCCAGGGAAGGGCCCAGCCCTGAAAGCTGTTGCTGCTCTTCACGGTGCCTTGGTGCCCTATCTACAGGCACAACAGCACTGGGGATCTGGGCTTTCCCAGAGATGCAACATCTCATGGCGCTCGGCCGCGGCACAGCCTCTTGCCGAAAAGGCAAACGTCCAGCTCCTTCTCCCACAGGGAAGGGCCCAGCCCTGAAAGCTGTTGCTGCTCTTCACGGTGCCTTGGCGCCCTATCTACAGGCACAACAGTACTGGAGATATGGGCTTTCCCAGAGACGCAACATCTCATGGCGCTCGGCCGCGGCATAGCCTCTTGCCGAATAGGCAAACATCCGGCTCCTTCTGCCCCAGGGAAGGGCCCAGCCCTGAAAGCTGTTGCTGCTCTTCACGGTGCCTTGGTGTCCTATCTACAGGAACAACAGCACTGGGCATCTGGGCTTTCCCAGAGACACAAAATCTCACGGCGCTCGGCCGCGGCAGAGCCTCTTGCCGAAAAGGCAAACATCCGGCTCCTTCTCCCACAGGGAAGGGCCCAGCCCTGAAAGCTGTTGCTGCTCTTCACGGTGCCTTGGCGCCCTATCTACAGGCACAACAGCACTGGGGATCTGGGCTTTCCCAGAGACGCAACATCTCATGGCGCTCGGCCGCGGCAGATCCTCTTGCCGAAAAGGCAAACGTCCGGCTCCTTCTGCCACAGGGAAACGCCCAGCCCTGAAAGCTGTTGCTGCTCTTCACGGTGCCTTGGTGCCCTATCTACAGGCACAACAGCA
The DNA here is from genome assembly GCF_026419915.1 of Harpia harpyja. Lineage (NCBI taxonomy): Eukaryota > Metazoa > Chordata > Aves > Accipitriformes > Accipitridae > Harpia > Harpia harpyja. The sequence continues at coordinate 62,349 of NW_026293197.1, read as the reverse complement.
CTGGAGATATGGGCTTTCCCAGAGACGCAACATCTCATGGCGCTCGGCCGCGGCAAATCCTCTTGCCGAAAAGGCAAACGTCCGGCTCCTTCTGCCCCCGGGAAGGGCCCAGCCCTGAAAGCTCTTGCTGCTCTTCACGGTGCCTTGGTGCCCTATCTACAGGAACAACAGCACTGGGCATCTGGGCTTTTCCAGAGACGCAACATCTCATGGCGCTCGGCCGCGGCAGAGCCTCTTGCCGAAAAGGCAAACGTCCGGCTCCTTCTCCCACAGGGAAGGGCCCAGCCCTGAAAGCTGTTGCTGCTCTTCACGGTGCCTTGGCACCCTATGTACAGGCACAACAGCACTGGGGATCAGGGCTTTCCCAGAGACGCAACATCTCATGGCGCTCGGCCGCGGCACAGCCTCTTGCCGAAAAGGCAAACGTCCAGATCCTTCTCCCACAGGGAAGGGCCCAGCCCTGAAAGCTGTTGCTGCTCTTCACGGTGCCTTGGCGCCCTATCTACAGGCACAACAGTACTGGAGATATGGGCTTTCCCAGAGACGCAACATCTCATGGCGCTCGGCCGCGGCATAGCCTCTTGCCGAATAGGCAAACATCCGGCTCCTTCTGCCCCAGGGAAGGGCCCAGCCCTGAAAGCTGTTGCTGCTCTTCACGGTGCCTTGGTGTCCTATCTACAGGAACAACAGCACTGGGCATCTGGGCTTTCCCAGAGACACAACATCTCACGGCGCTCGGCCGCGGCAGAGCCTCTTGCCGAAAAGGCAAACGTCCGGCTCCTTCTGCCACAGGGAAATGCCCAGCCCTGAAAGCTGTTGCTGCTCTTCACGGTGTCTTGGTGCCCTATCTACAGGCACAACAGCACTGGGGATCTGGGCTTTCCCAGAGACGCAACATCTCATGGCGCTCGGCCGCGGCAGATCCTCTTGCCGAAAAGGCAAACGTCCGGCTCCTTCTCCCACAGGGAAACGCCCACCCCTGAAAGCTGTTGCTGCTCTTCACGGTGCCTTGGCGCCCTATCTACAGGCACAACAGCACTGGAGATATGGGCTTTCCCAGAGACGCAACATCTCATGGCGCTCGGCCGCGGCAAATCCTCTTGCCGAAAAGGCAAACGTCCGGCTCCTTCTCCCACAGGGAAGGGCCCAGCCCTGAAAGCTGTTGCTGCTCTTCACGGTGCCTTGGCGCCCTATCTACAGGCACAACAGCACTGGGCATCTGGGCTTTCCCAGAGACGCAACATCTCATGGCGCTCGGCCGCGGCACAGCCTCTTGCCGAAAAGGCAAACGTCCGGCTCCTTCTCCCACAGGGAAGGGCCCAGCCCTGAAAGCTGTTGCTGCTCTTCACGGTGCCTTGGCGCCCTATCTACAGGCACAACAGCACTGGAGATATGGGCTTTCCCAGAGACGCAACATCTCATGGCGCTCGGCCGCGGCAGAGCCTCTTGCCGAAAAGGCAAACGTCCGGCTCCTTCTGCCACAGGGAAGGGCCCAGCCCTGAAAGCTGTTGCTGCTCTTCACGGTGCCTTGGTGCCCTATCTACAGGAACAACAGCACTGGGCATCTGGGCTTTTCCAGAGACACAACATCTCATGGCGCTCGGCCGCGGCAGAGCCTCTTGCCGAAAAGGCAAACGTCCGGCTCCTTCTCCCACAGGGAAATGCCCAGGCCTGAAAGCTGTTGCTGCTCTTAACGGTGTTTTGGTGCCCTATCTACAGGCACAACAGCACTGGGGATCTGGGCTTTCCCAGAGACGCAACATCTCATGGCGCTCGGCCGCGGCAGAGCCTCTTGCCGAAAAGGCAAACGTCCGGCTCCTTCTCCCACAGGGAAGGGCCCAGCCCTGAAAGCTGTTGCTGCTCTTCACGGTGCCTTGGTGCCCTATCTACAGGAACAACAGCACTGGGCATCTGGGCTTTCCCAGAGATGCAACATCTCATGGCGCAGGCCGCGGCAGAGCCGCAAACGTCCGGCTCCTTCTCCCACAGGGAAGGGCCGAGCCCTGAAAGCTGTTGCTGCTCTTCACGGTGCCTTGGTGCCCTATCTACAGGCACAACAGCACTGGGGATCTGGGCTTTCCCAGAGATGCAACATCTCATGGCGGTCGGCCGCGGCACAGCCTCTTGCCAAAAAGGCAAACGTCCGGCTCCTTCTCCCACAGGGAAGGGCCCAGCCCTGAAAGCTGTTGCTGCTCTTCACGGTGCCTTGGCGCCCTATCTACAGGCACAACAGCACTGGGGATCTGTGCTTTCCCAGAGACGCAACATCTCATGGCGCTCGGCCGCGGCAGAGCCTCTTGCCGAAAAGGCAAACGTCCGGCTGCTCTGCCCCAGGGAAGGGCCCAGCTCTGAAAGCTGTTGCTGCTCTTCACGGTGCCTTGGTGCCCTATCTACAGGAACAACAGCACTGGGCATCTGGCTTTCCCAGAGACCGCAACATCTCATGGCGCAGGCCGCGGCAGAGCCTCTTGCCGAAAAGGCAAACGTCCGGCTCCTTCTCCCACAGGGAAGGCCCAGCCCTGAAAGCTGTTGCTGCTCTTCACGGTGCCTTGGCACCCTATGTACAGGCACAACAGCACTGGGGATCAGGGCTTTCCCAGAGACGCAACATCTCATGGCGCTCGGCACGGCAGACCCTCGTGCCGGAAAGGCAAACGTCCGGCTGCTTCTGCCCCAGGGAAGGGCCCAGCCCTGAAAGCTGTTGCTGCTCTTCAACGGTGCCTTGGCGCCCTATCTACAGGCACAACGGCAGTGGGGATCTGGGCTTTCCCAGAGACGCAACATCTCATGGCGCTCGGCCACGGCAGAGCCTCTTGCCGAAAAGGCAAACGTCCGGCTCCTTCTGCCACAGGAAACGGCCAGGCCTGAAAGCTGTTGCTGCTCTTCACGGTGCCTTGGCACCCTATCTACAGGCACAACAGCACTGGGGATCAGGGCTTTCCCAGAGACGCAACATCTCATGGCGCTCGGCCGCGGCATAGCCTCTTGCCGAAAAGGCAAACGTCCGGCTCCTTCTGCCCCAGGGAAGGGCCCAGCCCTGAAAGCTGTTGCTGCTCTTCATGGTGCCTTGGTGCCCTATCTACAGGAACAACAGCACTGGGCATTTGGGCTTTCCCAGAGACGCAACATCTCATGGCACTCGTCCGCGCCAGAGCCTCTTGCCGAAAAGGCAAACGTCCGGCTCCTTCTCCCACAGGGAAGGGCCCAGCCCTGAAAGCTGTTGCTGCTCTTCACGGTGCCTTGGCACCCTATCTACAGGCACAACGGCACTGGGCATCTGGGCTTTCCCAGAGACGCAACATCTCATGGCGCTCGGCCGCGGCAGAGCCTCTTGCCGAAAAGGCAAACATCCGGCTCCTTCTGCCCCAGGGAAGGGCCCAGGCCTGAAAGCTGTTGCTGCTCTTCACGGTGCCTTGGCACCCTATCTACAGGCACAACAGCACTGGGGATCAGGGCTTTCCCAGAGACGCAACATCTCATGGCGCTCGGCCACGGCAGATCCTCTTGCCGAAAAGGCAAACGTCCGGCTCCTTCTGCCCCAGGGAAGGGCCCAGCCCTGAAAGCTGTTGCTGCTCTTCACGGTGCCTTGGTGCCCTATCTACAGGCACAACAGCACTGGGGATCTGGGCTTTCCCAGAGATGCAACATCTCATAGCGCTCGGCCGCGGCAGAGCCTCTTGCCGAAAAGGCAAACGTCCGGCTCCTTCTGCCACAGGGAAACGCCCAGCCCTGAAAGCAGTTGCTGCTCTTCACGGTGCCTTGGCGCCCTAACTACAGGCACAACAGCACTGGAGATATGGGCTTTCCCAGAGACGCAACATCTCATGGCGCTCGGCCGCGGCAAATCCTCTTGCCGAAAAGGCAAACGTCCGGCTCCTTCTGCCCCAGGGAAGGGCCCAGCCCTGAAAGCTGTTGCTGCTCTTCACGGTGCCTTGGTGCCCTATCTACAGGAACAACAGCACTGGGCATCTGGGCTTTTCCAGAGACGCAACATCTCATGGCGCTCGGCCGCGGCAGAGCCTCTTGCCAAAAAGGCAAAACGTCCGGCTCCTTCTGCCCCAGGGAAGGGCCCAGCCCCTGAAAGCTGTTGCTGCTGTTAACGGTGTCTTGGTGCCCTATCTACAGGCACAACAGCACTGGGCATCTGGGCTTTCCCAGAGACACAACATCTCATGGCGCAGGCCGCGGCAGAGCCTCTTTCCGAAAAGGCAAACGTCCGGCTGCTTCTGCCCCAGGGAAGGGCCCAGCCCTGAAAGCTGTTGCTGCTCTTCACGGTGCCTTGGCGCCCTATCTACAGGCACAACAGTACTGGAGATATGGGCTTTCCCAGAGACGCAACATCTCATGGCGCTCGTCCGCGGCAGAGCCTCTTGCCGAATAGGCAAACATCCGGCTCCTTCTGCCCCAGGGAAGGGCCCAGCCCTGAAAGCTGTTGCTGCTCTTCACGGTGCCTTGGTGTCCTATCTACAGGAACAACAGCACTGGGCATCTGGGCTTTCCCAGAGACGCAACATCTCATGGCGCTCGGCCGCGGCAGAGCCTCTTGCCGAAAAGGCAAACGTCCGGCTCCTTCTGCCACAGGGAAATGCCCAGCCCTGAAAGCTGTTGCTGCTCTTCACGGTGTCTTGGTGCCCTATCTACAGGCACAACAGCACTGGGGATCTGGGCTTTCCCAGAGACGCAACATCTCATGGCGCTCGGCCACGGCAGAGCCTCTCTCTTGCCGAAAAGGCAAACGTCCGGCTCCTTCTGCCACAGGGAAACGCCCAGCCCTGAAAGCTGTTGCTGCTCTTCACGGTGCCTTGGCGCCCTATCTACAGGCACAACAGCACTGGAGATATGGGCTTTCCCAGAGACGCAACATCTCATGGCGCTCGGCCGCGGCAAATCCTCTTGCCGAAAAGGCAAACGTCCGGCTCCTTCTGCCACAGGGAAACGCCCAGCCCTGAAAGCTGTTGCTGCTCTTCACGGTGCCTTGGTGCCCTATCTACAGGACCAACAGCACTGGGCATCTGGGCTTTCCCAGAGACGCAACATCTCATGGCGCTCGGCTGCGGCAGAGCCTCTTGCCGAAAAGGCAAACGTCCGGCTCCTTCTCCCACAGGGAAGGGCCGAGCCCTCAAAGCTGTTGCTGCTCTTCACGGGTGCCTTGGCGCCCTATCTACAGGCACAACAGTACTGGAGATATGGGCTTTCCCAGAGACGCAACATCTCATGGCGCTCGGCCGCGGCATAGCCTCTTTCCGAATAGGCAAACATCCGGCTCTTTCTGCCCCAGGGAAGGGCCCAGCCCTGAAAGCTGTTGCTGCTCTTCACGGTGCCTTGGTGTCCTATCTACAGGCACAACAGCACTGGGCATCTGGGCTTTCCCAGAGACGCAACATCTCATGGCGCTCGGCCGCGGCAGAGCCTCTTGCGAAAAGGCAAACGTCCGGCTCCTTCTGCCACAGGGAAACGCCCAGCCCTGAAAGCTGTTGCTGCTCTTCACGGTGCCTTGGTGCCCTATCTACAGGCACAACAGCACTGGAGATATGGGCTTTCCCAGAGACGCAACATCTCATGGCGCTCGGCCGCGGCACAGCCTCTTGCCAAAAAGGCAAACGTCCGGCTCCTTCTGCCCCAGGGAAGGTCCCAGCCCTGAAAGCTGTTGCTGCTCTTCACGGTGCCTTGGTGCCCTATCTACAGGAACAACAGCACTGGGCATCTGGGCTTTTCCAGAGACGCAACATCTCATGGCGCTCGGCCGCGGCAGAGCCTCTTGCCAAAAAGGCAAACGTCCGGCTCCTTCTGCCACAGGGAAACGCCCAGCCCTGAAAGCTGTTGCTGCTCTTCACGGTGCCTTGGTGCCCTATCTACAGGAACAACAGCACTGGGCATCTGGGCTTTCCCAGAGACACAACATCTCATGGCGCAGGCCGCGGCAGAGCCTCTTTCCGAAAAGGCAAACGTCCAGCTCCTTCTGCCACAGGGAAACGCCCAGCCCTGAAAGCTGTTGCTGCTCTTCACGGTGCCTTGGTGCCCTATCTACAGGCACAACAGCACTGGGGATCTGGGCTTTCCCAGAGATGCAACATCTCATGGCGCTCGGCCGCGGCATAGCCTCTTGCCGAAAAGGCAAACGTCCGGCTCCTTCTGCCACAGGGAAAAGCCCAGCCCTGAAAGCAGTTGCTGCTCTTCCCGGTGCCTTGGCGCCCTAACTACAGGCACAACAGCACTGGGGATCTGGGCTTTCCCAGAGACGCAACATCTCATGGCGCTCGGCCGCGGCAAATCCTCTTGCCGAAAAGGCAAACGTCCGGCTCCTTCTGCCCCAGGGAAGGGCCCAGCCCTGAAAGCTGTTGCTGCTCTTCACGGTGCCTTGGTGCCCTATCTACAGGAACAACAGCACTGGGCATCTGGGCTTTTCCAGAGACGCAACATCTCATGGCGCTCGGCCGCGGCATAGCCTCTTGCCGAAAAGGCAAACGTCCGGCTCCTTCTGCCCCAGGGAAGGGCCCAGCCCTGAAAGCTGTTGCTGCTCTTAACGGTGTCTTGGTGCCCTATCTACAGGCACAACAGCACTGGGGATCTGGGCTTTCCCAGAGATGCAACATCTCATGGCGCTCGGCCGCGGCATAGCCTCTTGCCGAATAGGCAAACATCCGGGTCCTTCTGCCCCAGGGAAGGGCCCAGCCCTGAAAGCTGTTGCTGCTCTTCACGGTGCCTTGGTGTCCTATCTACAGGAACAACAGCACTGGGCATCTGGGCTTTCCCAGAGACGCAACATCTCATGGCGCTCGGCCGCGGCAGAGCCTCTTGCCGAAAAGGCAAACGTCCGGCTCCTTCTGCCACAGGGAAATGCCCAGCCCTGAAAGCTGTTGCTGCTCTTCACGGTGTCTTGGTGCCCTATCTACAGGCACAACAGCACTGGGGATCTGGGCTTTCCCAGAGACGCAACATCTCATGGCGCTCGGCCCACGGCAGAGCCTCTTGCCGAAAAGGCAAACGTCCGGCTCCTTCTGCCACAGGGAAACGCCCAGCCCTGAAAGCTGTTGCTGCTCTTCACGGTGCCTTGGCGCCCTATCTACAGGCACAACAGCACTGGAGATATGGGCTTTCCCAGAGACGCAACATCTCATGGCGCTCGGCCGCGGCAAATCCTCTTGCCGAAAAGGCAAACGTCCGGCTCCTTCTGCCCCAGGGAAGGGCCCAGCCCTGAAAGCTGTTGCTGCTCTTCATGGTGCCTTGGTGCCCTATCTACAGGACCAACAGCACTGGGCATCTGGGCTTTTCCAGAGACGCAACATCTCATGGCGCTCGGCTGCGGCAGAGCCTCTTGCCGAAAAGGCAAACGTCCGGCTCCTTCTCCCACAGGGAAGGGCCGAGCCCTGAAAGCTGTTGCTGCTCTTCACGGTGCCTTGGCGCCCTATCTACAGGCACAACAGTACTGGAGATATGGGCTTTCCCAGAGACGCAACATCTCATGGCGCTCGGCCGCGGCATAGCCTCTTGCTGAAAAGGCAAAAGTCCGGCTCCTTCTCCCACAGGGAAGGGCCCAGCCCTGAAAGCTGTTGCTGCTCTTCACGGTGCCTTGGTGCCCTATCTACAGGCACAACAGTACTGGAGATATGGGCTTTCCCAGAGACGCAACATCTCATGGCGCTTGGCCGCGGCAGAGCCTCTTGCCGAAAAGGCAAACGTCCGGCTCCTTCTCCCACAGGGAAGGGCCCAGCCCTGAAAGCTGTTGCTGCTCTTCACGGTGCCTTGGCGCCCTATCTACAGGCACAACAGCACTGGGGATCTGGGCTTTCCCAGAGACGCAACATCTCATGGCGCTCGGCCGCGGCAGAGCCTCTTGCCGAAAAGGCAAACGTCCGGCTCCTTCTCCCACAGGGAAGGGCCCAGCCCTGAAAGCTGTTTGCTGCTCTTCACGGTGCCTTGGTGCCCTATCTACAGGCACAACAGCACTGGGGATCTGGGCTTTTCCAGAGACGCAACATCTCATGGCGCTCGGCCGCGGCAGAGCCTCTTGCCGAAAAGGCAAACGTCCGGCTCCCTCTCCCACAGGGAAGGGCCCAGACTGAAAGCTGTTGCTGCTCTTCAGGGTGCCTTGGCACCCTATGTACAGGCACAACAGCACTGGGGATCTGGGCTTTCCCAGAGACGCAACATCTCATGGCGCTCGGCCGCGGCAGAGCCTCTTGCCGAAAAGGCAAACGTCCGGCTCCTTCTGCCCCAGGGAAACGCCCAGCCCTGAAAGCTGTTGCTGCTCTTCACGGTGCCTTGGTGCCCTATCTACAGGAACAACAGCACTGGGCATCTGGGCTTTCCCAGAGACGCAACATCTCATGGCGCAGGCCGCGGCAGAGCCTCTTTCCGAAAAGGCAAACGTCCGGCTCCTTCTGCCACAGGGAAACGCCCAGCCCTGAAAGCTGTTGCTGCTCTTCACGGTGCCTTGGTGCCCTATCTACAGGCACAACAGCACTGGGGATCTGGGCTTTCCCAGAGATGCAACATCTCATGGCGCTCGGCCGCGGCATAGCCTCTTGCCGAAAAGGCAAACGTCCGGCTCCTTCTGCCACAGGGAAACGCCCAGCCCTGAAAGCAGTTGCTGCTCTTCCCGGTGCCTTGGCGCCCTAACTACAGGCACAACAGCACTGGGGATCTGGGCTTTCCCAGAGACGCAACATCTCATGGCGCTCGGCCGCGGCAAATCCTCTTGCCGAAAAGGCAAACGTCCGGCTCCTTCTGCCCCAGGGAAGGGCCCAGCCCTGAAAGCTGTTGCTGCTCTTCACGGTGCCTTGGTGCCCTATCTACAGGAACAACAGCACTGGGCATCTGGGCTTTTCCAGAGACGCAACATCTCATGGCGCTCGGCCGCGGCATAGCCTCTTGCCGAAAAGGCAAACGTCCGGCTCCTTCTGCCCCAGGGAAGGGCCCAGCCCTGAAAGCTGTTGCTGCTCTTAACGGTGTCTTGGTGCCCTATCTACAGGCACAACAGCACTGGGGATCTGGGCTTTCCCAGAGATGCAACATCTCATGGCGCTCGGCCGCGGCATAGCCTCTTGCCGAATAGGCAAACATCCGGGTCCTTCTGCCCCAGGGAAGGGCCCAGCCCTGAAAGCTGTTGCTGCTCTTCACGGTGCCTTGGTGTCCTATCTACAGGAACAACAGCACTGGGCATCTGGGCTTTCCCAGAGACGCAACATCTCATGGCGCTCGGCCGCGGCAGAGCCTCTTGCCGAAAAGGCAAACGTCCGGCTCCTTCTGCCACAGGGAAATGCCCAGCCCTGAAAGCTGTTGCTGCTCTTCACGGTGTCTTGGTGCCCTATCTACAGGCACAACAGCACTGGGGATCTGGGCTTTCCCAGAGACGCAACATCTCATGGCGCTCGGCCACGGCAGAGCCTCTTGCCGAAAAGGCAAACGTCCGGCTCCTTCTGCCACAGGGAAACGCCCAGCCCTGAAAGCTGTTGCTGCTCTTCACGGTGCCTTGGCGCCCTATCTACAGGCACAACAGCACTGGAGATATGGGCTTTCCCAGAGACGCAACATCTCATGGCGCTCGGCCGCGGCAAATCCTCTTGCCGAAAAGGCAAACGTCCGGCTCCTTCTGCCCCAGGGAAGGGCCCAGCCCTGAAAGCTGTTGCTGCTCTTCATGGTGCCTTGGTGCCCTATCTACAGGACCAACAGCACTGGGCATCTGGGCTTTTCCAGAGACGCAACATCTCATGGCGCTCGGCTGCGGCAGAGCCTCTTGCCGAAAAGGCAAACGTCCGGCTCCTTCTCCCACAGGGAAGGGCCGAGCCCTGAAAGCTGTTGCTGCTCTTCACGGTGCCTTGGCGCCCTATCTACAGGCACAACAGTACTGGAGATATGGGCTTTCCCAGAGACGCAACATCTCATGGCGCTCGGCCGCGGCATAGCCTCTTGCTGAAAAGGCAAAAGTCCGGCTCCTTCTCCCACAGGGAAGGGCCCAGCCCTGAAAGCTGTTGCTGCTCTTCACGGTGCCTTGGTGCCCTATCTACAGGCACAACAGTACTGGAGATATGGGCTTTCCCAGAGACGCAACATCTCATGGCGCTCGGCCGCGGCAGAGCCTCTTGCCGAAAAGGCAAACGTCCGGCTCCTTCTCCCACAGGGAAGGGCCCAGCCCTGAAAGCTGTTGCTGCTCTTCACGGTGCCTTGGCGCCCTATCTACAGGCACAACAGCACTGGGGATCTGGGCTTTCCCAGAGACGCAACATCTCATGGCGCTCGGCCGCGGCAGAGCCTCTTGCCGAAAAGGCAAACGTCCGGCTCCTTCTCCCACAGGGAAGGGCCCAGCCCTGAAAGCTGTTGCTGCTCTTCACGGTGCCTTGGTGCCCTATCTACAGGCACAACAGCACTGGGGATCTGGGCTTTTCCAGAGACGCAACATCTCATGGCGCTCGGCCGCGGCAGAGCCTCTTGCCGAAAAGGCAAACGTCCGGCTCCCTCTCCCACAGGGAAGGGCCCAGACTGAAAGCTGTTGCTGCTCTTCAGGGTGCCTTGGCACCCTATGTACAGGCACAACAGCACTGGGGATCTGGGCTTTCCCAGAGACGCAACATCTCATGGCGCTCGACCGCGGCAGAGCCTCTTGCCGAAAAGGCAAACGTCCGGCTCCTTCTGCCCCAGGGAAGGGCCCAGCCCTGAAAGCTGTTGCTGCTCTTCACGGTGCCTTGGCGCCCTATCTACAGGCACAACGGCACTGGGGATCTGGGCTTTCCCAGAGACGCAACATCTCATGGCGCTCGGCCGCGGCAGAGCCTCTTGCCGAAAAGGCAAACATCCGGCTCCTTCTGCCCCAGGGAAGGGCCCAGCCCTGAAAGCTGTTGCTGCTCTTCACGGTGCCTTGGTGCCCTATCTACAGGCACAACAGCACTGGGGATCTGGGCTTTCCCAGAGATGCAACATCTCATGGCGCTCGGCCGCGGCACAGCCTCTTGCCGAAAAGGCAAACGTCCAGCTCCTTCTCCCACAGGGAAGGGCCCAGCCCTGAAAGCTGTTGCTGCTCTTCACGGTGCCTTGGCGCCCTATCTACAGGCACAACAGCACTGGGGATCAGGGCTTTCCCAGAGACGCAACATCTCATGGCGCTCGGCCGCGGCATAGCCTCTTGCCGAATAGGCAAACATCCGGCTCCTTCTCCCACAGGGAAGGGCCCAGCCCTGAAAGCTGTTGCTGCTCTTCACGGTGCCTTGGCGCCCTATCTACAGGCACAACAGCACTGGGGATCAGGGCTTTCCCAGAGACGCAACATCTCATGGCGCTCGGCCGCGGCACAGCCTCTTGCCGAAAAGGCAAACGTCCAGCTCCTTCTCCCACAGGGAAGGGCCCAGCCCTGAAAGCTGTTGCTGCTCTTCACGGTGCCTTGGCGCCCTATCTACAGGCACAACAGTACTGGAGATATGGGCTTTCCCAGAGACGCAACATCTCATGGCGCTCGGCCGCGGCATAGCCTCTTGCCGAATAGGCAAACATCCGGCTCCTTCTGCCCCAGGGAAGGGCCCAGCCCTGAAAGCTGTTGCTGCTCTTCACGGTGCCTTGGTGTCCTATCTACAGGAACAACAGCACTGGGCATCTGGGCTTTCCCAGAGACACAACATCTCACGGCGCTCGGCCGCGGCAGAGCCTCTTGCCGAAAAGGCAAACGTCCGGCTCCTTCTGCCACAGGGAAATGCCCAGCCCTGAAAGCTGTTGCTGCTCTTCACGGTGTCTTGGTGCCCTATCTACAGGCACAACAGCACTGGGGATCTGGGCTTTCCCAGAGACGCAACATCTCATGGCGCTCGGCCCGCGGCAGATCCTCTTGCCGAAAAGGCAAACGTCCGGCTCCTTCTGCCACAGGGAAACGCCCAGCCCTGAAAGCTGTTGCTGCTCTTCACGGTGCCTTGGCGCCCTATCTACAGGCACAACAGCACTGGAGATATGGGCTTTCCCAGAGACGCAACATCTCATGGCGCTCGGCCGCGGCAAATCCTCTTGCCGAAAAGGCAAACGTCCGGCTCCTTCTGCCCCCGGGAAGGTCCCAGCCCTGAAAGCTCTTGCTGCTCTTCACGGTGCCTTGGTGCCCTATCTACAGGAAAAACAGCAGTGGGCATCTGGGCTTTTCCAGAGACGCAACATCTCATGGCGCTCGGCCGCGGCAGAGCCTCTTGCCGAAAAGGCAAACGTCCGGCTCCTTCTGCCCCAGGGAAGGGCCCAGCCCTGAAAGCTGTTGCTGCTCTTCACGGTGCCCTGGCGCCCTATCTACAGGCACAACAGCACTGGGGATCTGAGCTTTCCCAGAGATGCAACATCTCATGGGGGTCGGCCGCGGCACAGCCTCTTGCCGAAAAGGCAAACGTCCGGCTGCTTCTGCCCCAGGGAAGGGCCCAGCCCTGAAAGCTGTTGCTGCTCTTCACGGTGCCTTGGCACCCTATGTACAGGCACAACAGCACTGGGGATCAGGGCTTTCCCAGAGACGCAACATCTCATGGCGCTCGGCCGCGGCAGAGCCTCTTGCCGAAAAGGCAAACATCCGGCTCCTTCTGCCACAGGGAAGGGCCCAGCCCTGAAAGCTGTTGCTGCTCTTCACGGTGCCTTGGTGCCCTATCTACAGGCACAACAGCACTGGGGATCTGGGCTTTCCCAGAGACGCAACATCTCATGGCGCTCGGCCGCGGCAGAGCCTCTTGCCGAAAAGGCAAACGTCCGGCTCCTTCTCCCACAGGGAAGGGCCCAGCCCTGAAAGCTGTTGCTGCTCTTCACCTAACCTTGGTGCCCTATCTACAGGCACAACAGCACTGGGGATCTGGGCTTTTCCAGAGACGCAACATCTCATGGCGCTCGGCCGCGGCAGAGCCTCTTGCCGAAAAGGCAAACGTCCGGCTCCTTCTCCCACAGGGAAGGGCCCAGCCCTGAAAGCTGTTGCTGCTCTTCACGGTGCCTTGGCACCCTATCTACAGGCACAACGGCACTGGGGATCTGGGCTTTCCCAGAGACGCAACATCTCATGGCGCTCGGCCGCGGCAGAGCCTCTTGCCGAAAAGGCAAACATCCGGCTCCTTCTGCCCCAGGGAAGGGCCCAGCCCTGAAAGCTGTTGCTGCTCTTCACGGTGCCTTGGCGCCCTATCTACAGGCACAACAGCAGTGGGGATCTGGGCTTTCCCAGAGACGCAACATCTCATGGCGCTCGGCCGCGGCAGAGCCTCTTGCCGAATAGGCAAAAGTCCGGCTCCTTCTGCCCCAGGGAAGGGCCCAGCCCTGAAAGCTGTTGCTGCTCTTCACGGTGCCTTGGTGTCCTATCTACAGGAACAACAGCACTGGGCATCTGGGCTTTCCCAGAGACGCAACATCTCATGGCGCTCGGCCACGGCAGAGCCTCTTGCCGAAAAGGCAAACGTCCAGCTCCTTCTCCCACAGGGAAGGGCCCAGCCCTGAAAGCTGTTGCTGCTCTTCACGGTGCCTTGGCGCCCTATCTACAGGCACAACAGTACTGGAGATATGGGCTTTCCCAGAGACGCAACATCTCATGGCGCTCGGCCGCGGCATAGCCTCTTGCCGAATAGGCAAACGTCCGGCTCCTTCTGCCCCAGGGAAGGGCCCAGCCCTGAAAGCTGTTGCTGCTCTTCACGGTGCCTTGGTGTCCTATCTACAGGAACAACAGCACTGGGCATCTGGGCTTTCCCAGAGACGCAACATCTCACGGCGCTCGGCCGCGGCAGAGCCTCTTGCCGAAAAGGCAAACGTCCGGCTCCTTCTGCCACAGGGAAATGCCCAGCCCTGAAAGCTGTTGCTGCTCTTCACGGTGTCTTGGTGCGCTATCTACAGGCACAACAGCACTGGGGATCTGGGCTTTCCCAGAGACGCAACATCTCATGGCGCTCGGCCGCGGCAAATCCTCTTGCCGAAAAGGCAAACGTCCGGCTCCTTCTGCCCCCGGGAAGGGCCCAGCCCTGAAAGCTGTTGCTGCTCTTCACGGTGCCTTGGTGCCCTATCTACAGGAAAAACAGCACTGGGCATCTGGGCTTTTCCAGAGACGCAACATCTCATGGCGCTCGGCCGCGGCAGAGCCTCTTGACGAAAAGGCAAACGTCCGGCTCCTTCTCCCACAGGGAAGGGCCCAGCCCTGAAAGCTGTTGCTGCTCTTCACGGTGCCTTGGTGCCCTATCTACAGGCACAACAGCACTGGGGATCTGAGCTTTCCCAGAGATGCAACATCTCATGGCGGTCGGCCGCGGCAGAGCCTCTTGCCGAAAAGGCAAACGTCCGGCTGCTTCTGCCCCAGGGAAGGGCCCAGCCCTGAAAGCTGTTGCTGCTCTTCACGGTGCCTTGGCACCCTATCTACAGGCACAACAGCACTGGGGATCAGGGCTTTCCCAGAGACGCAACATCTCATGGCGCTCGGCCGCGGCAGAGCCTCTTGCCGAAAAGGCAAACGTCCGGCTCCTTCTCCCACAGGGAAGGGCCCAGCCCTGAAAGCTGTTGCTGCTCTTCACGGTGCCTTGGCGCCCTATGTACAGGCACAACAGCACTGGGGATCTGGGCTTTCCCAGAGACGCAACATCTCATGGCGCTCGGCCGCGGCAGAGCCTCTTGCCGAAAAGGCAAACGTCCGGCTCCTTCTCCCACAGGGAAGGGACCAGCCCTGAAAGCTGTTGCTGCTCTTCACTGTTCCTTGGTGCCCTATCTACAGGCACAACAGCACTGGGGATCTGGGCTTTTCCAGAGACGCAACATCTCATGGCGCTCGGCCGCGGCAGAGCCTCTTGCCGAAAAGGCAAACGTCCGGCTCCTTCTCCCACAGGGAAGGGCCCAGCCCTGAAAGCTGTTGCTGCTCTTCACGGTGCCTTGGCACCCTATCTACAGGCACAACGGCACTGGGGATCTGAGCTTTCCCAGAGACGCAACATCTCATGGCGCTCGGCCGCGGCAGAGCCTCTTGCCGAAAAGGCAAACGTCCGGCTCCTTCTCCCACAGGGAAGGGCCCAGCCCTGAAAGCTGTTGCTGCTCTTCACGGTGCCTTGGCACCCTATCTACAGGCAAAACAGCACTGGGGATCTGGGCTTTCCCAGAGACGCAACATCTCATGGCGCTCGTCCGCGGCAGAGCCTCTTGCCGAAAAGGCAAACATCCGGCTCCTTCTGCCCCAGGGAAGGGCCCAGCCCTGAAAGCTGTTGCTGCTCTTCACGGTGCCTTGGCGCCCTATCTACAGGCACAACAGCACTGGGGATCTGTGCTTTCCCAGAGACGCAACATCTCATGGCGCTCGGCCGCGGCAAATCCTCTTGCCGAAAAGGCAAACGTCCGGCTCCTTCTGCCCCAGGGAAGGGCCCAGCCCTGAAAGCTGTTGCTGCTCTTCACGGTGCCTTGGTGTCCTATCTACAGGAACAACAGCACTGGGCATCTGGGCTTTCCCAGAGACGCAACATCTCATGGCGCTCGGCCGCGGCAAATCCTCTTGCCGAAAAGGCAAACGTCCGGCTCCTTCTGCCACAGGGAAATGCCCAGCCCTGAAAGCTGTTGCTGCTCTTCACGGTGTCTTGGTGCCCTATCTACAGGCACAACAGCACTGGGGATCTGGGCTTTCCCAGAGACGCAACATCTCATGGCGCACGGCCGCGGCAGATCCTCTTGCCGAAAAGGCAAACGTCCGGCTCCTTCTGCCACAGGGAAACGCCCAGCCCTGAAAGCTGTTGCTGCTCTTCACGGTGCCTTGGCGCCCTATCTACAGGCACAATAGCACTGGAGATATGGGCTTTCCCAGAGACGCAATATCTCATGGCGCTCGGCCGCGGCAAATCCTCTTGCCGAAAAGGCAAACGTCCGGCTCCTTCTGCCCCCGGGAATGGCCCAGCCCTGAAAGCTGTTGCTGCTCTTCACGGTGCCTTGGTGCCCTATCTACAGGAAAAACAGCACTGGGCATCTGGGCTTTTACAGAGACGCAACATGTCATGGCGCTCGGCCGCGGCAGAGCCTCTTGCCGAAAAGGCAAACGTCCGGCTCCTTCTCCCACAGGGAAGGGCCCAGCCCTGAAAGCTGTTGCTGCTCTTCACGGTGCTTTGGTGCCCTATCTACAGGCACAACAGCACTGGGGATCTGAGCTTTCCCAGAGATGCAACATCTCATGGCGTTCGGCCGCAGTACAGCCTCTTGCCGAAAAGGCAAACGTCCGGCTGCTTCTGCCCCAGGGAAGGGCCCAGCCCTGAAAGCTGTTGCTGCTCTTCACGGTGCCTTGGCACCCTATGTACAGGCACAACAGCACTGGGGATCAGGGCTTTCCCAGAGACGCAACATCTCATGGCGCTCGGCCGCGGCAGAGCCTCTTGCCGAAAAGGCAAACGTCCGGCTCCTTCTCCCACAGGGAAGGGCCCAGCCCTGAAAGCTGTTGCTGCTCTTCACGGTGCCTTGGTGCCCTATCTACAGGCACAACAGCACTGGGGATCTGGGCTTTCCCAGAGACGCAACATCTCATGGCGCTCGGCCGCGGCAGAGCCTCTTGCCGAAAAGGCAAACGTCCGGCTCCTTCTCCCACAGGGAAGGGCCCAGCCCTGAAAGCTGTTGCTGCTCTTCACTGTGCCTTGGTGCCCTATCTACAGGCACAACAGCACTGGGGATCTGGGCTTTTCCAGAGACGCAACATCTCATGGCGCTCGGCCGCGGCAGAGCCTCTTGCCGAAAAGGCAAACGTCCGGCTCCTTCTCCCACAGGGAAGGGCCCAGCCCTGAAAGCTGTTGCTGCTCTTCACGGTGCCTTGGCGCCCTATCTACAGGCACAACGGCACTGGGGATCTGGGCTTTCCCAGAGACGCAACATCTCATGGCGCTCGGCCACGGCAGAACCTCTTGCCGAATAGGCAAACGTCCGGCTCCTTCTGCCCCAGGGAAGGGCCCAGCCCTTAAAGCTGTTGCTGCTCTTCACGGTGCCTTGGTGTCCTATCTACAGGAACAACAGCACTGGGCATCTGGGCTCTCCCAGAGACGCAACATCTCATGGCGCTCGGCCGCGGCAGAGCCTCTTGCCGAAAAGACAAACGTCCGGCTCCTTCTCCCACAGGGAAATGCCCAGCCCTGAAAGCTGTTGCTGCTCTTCACGGTGTCTTGGTGCCCTATCTACAGGCACAACAGCACTGGGCATCTGGGCTTTCTTAGAGACGCAACATCTCATGGCGCTCGGCCACGGCAGAGCCTCTTGCCGAAAAGGCAAACGTCCGGCTCCTTCTGCCACAGGGAAACGCCCAGCCCTGAAAGCTGTTGCTGCTCTTCACGGTGCCTTGGTGCCCTATCTACAGGCACAACAGCACTGGAGATATGGGCTTTCCCAGAGACGCAACATCTCATGGCGCTCGGCCGCGGCAGAGCCTCTTGCCGAAAAGGCAAACGTCCAGCTCCTTCTCCCACAGGGAAGGGCCCAGCCCTTAAAGCTGTTGCTGCTCTTCACGGTGCATTGGTGCCCTATCTACAGGCACAACAGCACTGGGGATCTGGGCTTTCCCAGAGACGCAACATCTCATGGCGCTCGGCCGCGGCAGAGCCTCTTGCCGAAAAGGCAAACGTCCGGCTCCTTCTCCCACAGGGAAGGGCCCAGCCCTGAAAGCTGTTGCTGCTCTTCACTGTGCCTTGGTGCCCTATCTACAGGCACAACAGCACTGGGGATCTGGGCTTTTACAGAGACGCAACATCTCATGGCGCTCGGCCGCGGCAGAGCCTCTTGCCGAAAAGGCAAACGTCCGGCTCCTTCTCCCACAGGGAAGGGCCCAGCCCTGAAAGCTGTTGCTGCTCTTCACGGTGCCTTGGCGCCCTATCTACAGGCACAACGGCACTGGGGATCTGGGCTTTCCCAGAGACGCAACATCTCATGGCGCTCGTCCGCGGCAGAACCTCTTGCCGAAAAGGCAAACGTCCGGCTCCTTCTGCCCCAGGGAAGGGCCCAGCCCTGAAAGCTGTTGCTGCTCTTCACGGTGCCTTGGCGCCCTATCTACAGGCACAACGGCACTGGGGATCTGGGCTTTCCCAGAGACGCAACATCTCATGGCGCTCGGCCGCGGCAGAGCCTCTTGCCGAAAAGGCAAACATCCAGCTCCTTCTGCCCCAGGGAAGGGCCCAGCCCTGAAAGCTGTTGCTGCTCTTCACGGTGCCTTGGCGCCCTATCTACAGGCACAACAGCAGTGGGGATCTGTGCTTTCCCAGAGACGCAACATCTCATGGCGCTCGGCCACGGCAGAGCCTCTTGCCGAATAGGCAAACGTCCGGCTCCTTCTCCCACAGGGAAGGGCCCAGCCCTTAAAGCTGTTGCTGCTCTTCACGGTGCCTTGGTGTCCTATCTACAGGAACAACAGCACTGGGCATCTGGGCTTTTCCAGAGACGCAACATCTCATGGCGCTCGGCCGCGGCAGAGCCTCTTGCCGAAAAGACAAACGTCCGGCTCCTTCTCCCACAGGGAAATGCCCAGCCCTGAAAGCTGTTGCTGCTCTTCACGGTGTCTTGGTGCCCTATCTACAGGCACAACAGCACTGGGCATCTGGGCTTTCCCAGAGACGCAACATCTCATGGCGCTCGGCCACGGCAGAGCCTCTTGCCGAAAAGGCAAACGTCCGGCTCCTTCTCCCACAGGGAAACGCCCAGCCCTGAAAGCTGTTGCTGCTCTTCACGGTGCCTTGGTGCCCTATCTACAGGCACAACAGCACTGGAGATATGGGCTTTCCCAGAGACGCAACATCTCATGGCGCTCGGCCGCGGCAAATACTCTTGCCGAAAAGGCAAACGTCCGGCTCCTTCTGCCCCAGGGAAGGGCCCAGCCCTGAAAGCTGTTGCTGCTCTTCACGGTGCCTTGGTGCCCTATCTACAGGAAAAACAGCACTGGGCATCTGGGCTTTTCCAGAGACGCAACATCTCATGGCGCTCGGCCGCGGCAGAGCCTCTTGCCGAAAAGGCAAACGTCCAGCTCCTTCTCCCACAGGGAAGGGCCCAGCCCTTAAAGCTGTTGCTGCTCTTCACGGTGCCTTGGTGCCCTATCTACAGGCACAACAGCACTGGGGATCTGAGCTTTCCCAGAGATGCAACATCTCATGGGGGTCGGCCGCGGCACAGCCTCTTGCCGAAAAGGCAAACGTCCGGCTGCTTCTGCCCCAGGGAAGGGCCCAGCCCTGAAAGCTGTTGCTGCTCTTCACGGTGCCTTGGCACCCTATGTACAGGCACAACAGCACTGGGGATCAGGGCTTTCCCAGAGACGCAACATCTCATGGCGCTCGGCCGCGGCAGAGCCTCTTGCCGAAAAGGCAAACATCCGGCTCCTTCTGCCACAGGGAAGGGCCCAGCCCTGAAAGCTGTTGCTGCTCTTCACGGTGCCTTGGTGCCCTATCTACAGGCACAACAGCACTGGGGATCTGGGCTTTCCCAGAGACGCAACATCTCATGGCGCTCGGCCGCGGCAGAGCCTCTTGCCGAAAAGGCAAACATCCGGCTCCTTCTGCCCCAGGGAAGGGCCCAGCCCTGAAAGCTGTTGCTGCTCTTCACGGTGCCTTGGCGCCCTATCTACAGGCACAACAGCACTGGGGATCTGTGCTTTCCCAGAGACGCAACATCTCATGGCGCTCGGCCGCGGCAAATCCTCTTGCCGAAAAGGCAAACGTCCGGCTCCTTCTGCCCCAGGGAAGGGCCCAGCCCTGAAAGCTGTTGCTGCTCTTCACGGTGCCTTGGTGTCCTATCTACAGGAACAACAGCACTGGGCATCTGGGCTTTCCCAGAGACGCAACATCTCATGGCGCTCGGCCGCGGCAGAGCCTCTTGCCGAAAAGGCAAACGTCCGGCTCCTTCTGCCACAGGGAAATGCCCAGCCCTGAAAGCTGTTGCTGCTCTTCACGGTGTCTTGGTGCCCTATCTACAGGCACAACAGCACTGGGGATCTGGGCTTTCCCAGAGACGCAACATCTCATGGCGCTCGGCCGCGGCAGATCCTCTTGCCGAAAAGGCAAACGTCCGGCTCCTTCTGCCACAGGGAAACGCCCAGCCCTGAAAGCTGTTGCTGCTCTTCACGGTGCCTTGGCGCCCTATCTACAGGCACAACAGCACTGGAGATATGGGCTTTCCCAGAGACGCAATATCTCATGGCGCTCGGCCGCGGCAAATCCTCTTGCCGAAAAGGCAAACGTCCGGCTCCTTCTGCCCCCGGGAAGGGCCCAGCCCTGAAAGCTGTTGCTGCTCTTCACGGTGCCTTGGTGCCCTATCTACAGGAAAAACAGCACTGGGCATCTGGGCTTTTCCAGAGACGCAACATCTCATGGCGCTCGGCCGCGGCAGAGCCTCTTGCCGAAAAGGCAAACGTCCGGCTCCTTCTCCCACAGGGAAGGGCCCAGCCCTGAAAGCTGTTGCTGCTCTTCACGGTGCTTTGGTGCCCTATCTACAGGCACAACAGCACTGGGGATCTGAGCTTTCCCAGAGATGCAACATCTCATGGCGGTCGGCCGCGGCACAGCCTCTTGCCGAAAAGGCAAACGTCCGGCTGCTTCTGCCCCAGGGAAGGGCCCAGCCCTGAAAGCTGTTGCTGCTCTTCACGGTGCCTTGGCACCCTATGTACAGGCACAACAGCACTGGGGATCAGGGCTTTCCCAGAGACGCAACATCTCATGGCGCTCGGCCGCGGCAGAGCCTCTTGCCGAAAAGGCAAACGTCCAGCTCCTTCTCCCACAGGGAAGGGCCCAGCCCTGAAAGCTGTTGCTGCTCTTCACGGTGCCTTGGCGCCCTATCTACAGGCACAACAGTACTGGAGATATGGGCTTTCCCAGAGACGCAACATCTCATGGCGCTCGGCCGCGGCAGAGCCTCTTGCCGAAAAGGCAAACGTCCGGCTCCTTCTGCCCCAGGGAAGGGCCCAGCCCTGAAAGCTGTTGCTGCTCTTCACGGTGCCTTGGTGTCCTATCTACAGGAACAACAGCACTGGGCATCTGGGCTTTCCCAGAGACACAACATCTCACGGCGCTCGGCCGCGGCAGAGCCTCTTGCCGAAAAGGCAAACGTCCGGCTCCTTCTGCCACAGGGAAATGCCCAGCCCTGAAAGCTGTTGCTGCTCTTCACGGTGTCTTGGTGCCCTATCTACAGGCACAACAGCACTGGGGATCTGGGCTTTCCCAGAGACGCAACATCTCATGGCGCTCGGCCGCGGCAGAGCCTCTTGCCGAAAAGGCAAACGTCCGGCTCCTTCTGCCACAGGGAAACGCCCACCCCTGAAAGCTGTTGCTGCTCTTCACGGTGCCTTGGCGCCCTATCTACAGGCACAACAGCACTGGAGATATGGGCTTTCCCAGAGACGCAACATCTCATGGCGCTCGGCCGCGGCAAATCCTCTTGCCGAAAAGGCAAACGTCCGGCTCCTTCTGCCCCCGGGAAGGGCCCAGCCCTGAAAGCTCTTGCTGCTCTTCACGGTGCCTTGGTGCCCTATCTACAGGAAAAACAGCACTGGGCATCTGGGCTTTTCCAGAGACGCAACATCTCATGGCGCTCGGCCGCGGCAGAGCCTCTTGCCGAAAAGGCAAACGTCCGGCTCCTTCTCCCACAGGGAAACGCCCAGCCCTGAAAGCTGTTGCTGCTCTTCACGGTGCCTTGGCGCCCTATCTACAGGCACAACAGCACTGGGGATCTGAGCTTTCCCAGAGATGCAACATCTCATGGGGGTCGGCCGCGGCACAGCCTCTTGCCGAAAAGGCAAACGTCCGGCTCCTTCTGCCACAGGGAAGGGCCCAGCCCTGAAAGCTGTTGCTGCTCTTCACGGTGCCTTGGCACCCTATGTACAGGCACAACAGCACTGGGGATCAGGGCTTTCCCAGAGACGCAACATCTCATGGCGCTCGGCCGCGGCAGAGCCTCTTGCCGAAAAGGCAAACATCCGGCTCCTTCTGCCACAGGGAAGGGCCCAGCCCTGAAAGCTGTTGCTGCTCTTCACGGTGCCTTGGTGCCCTATCTACAGGCACAACAGCACTGGGGATCTGGGCTTTCCCAGAGACGCAACATCTCATGGCGCTCGGCCGCGGCAGAGCCTCTTGCCGAAAAGGCAAACGTCCGGCTCCTTCTGCCCCAGGGAAGGGCCCAGCCCTGAAAGCTGTTGCTGCTCTTCACTGTGCCTTGGTGCCCTATCTACAGGAAAAACAGCACTGGGCATCTGGGCTTTCCCAGAGACGCAACATCTCATGGCGCTCGGCCGCGGCAGAGCCTCTTGCCGAAAAGGCAAACGTCCAGCTCCTTCTCCCACAGGGAAGGGCCCAGCCCTTAAAGCTGTTGCTGCTCTTCACGGTGCCTTGGTGCCCTATCTACAGGCACAACAGCACTGGGGATCTGAGCTTTCCCAGAGATGCAACATCTCATGGGGGTCGGCCGCGGCACAGCCTCTTGCCGAAAAGGCAAACGTCCGGCTGCTTCTGCCCCAGGGAAGGGCCCAGCCCTGAAAGCTGTTGCTGCTCTTCACGGTGCCTTGGCACCCTATGTACAGGCACAACAGCACTGGGGATCAGGGCTTTCCCAGAGACGCAACATCTCATGGCGCTCGGCCGCGGCACAGCCTCTTGCCGAAAAGGCAAACGTCCAGCTCCTTCTCCCACAGGGAAGGGCCCAGCCCTGAAAGCTGTTGCTGCTCTTCACGGTGCCTTGGCGCCCTATCTACAGGCACAACAGTACTGGAGATATGGGCTTTCCCAGAGACGCAACATCTCATGGCGCTCGGCCGCGGCATAGCCTCTTGCCGAATAGGCAAACATCCGGCTCCTTCTGCCCCAGGGAAGGGCCCAGCCCTGAAAGCTGTTGCTGCTCTTCACGGTGCCTTGGTGTCCTATCTACAGGAACAACAGCACTGGGCATCTGGGCTTTCCCAGAGACACAACATCTCACGGCGCTCGGCCGCGGCAGAGCCTCTTGCCGAAAAGGCAAACGTCCGGCTCCTTCTGCCACAGGGAAGGGCCCAGCCCTGAAAGCTGTTGCTGCTCTTCACGGTGCCTTGGTGCCCTATCTACAGGCACAACAGCACTGGGGATCTGGGCTTTCCCAGAGACGCAACATCTCATGGCGCTCGGCCGCGGCAGAGCCTCTTGCCGAAAAGGCAAACGTCCGGCTCCTTCTGCCCCAGGGAAGGGCCCAGCCCTGAAAGCTGTTGCTGCTCTTCACTGTGCCTTGGTGCCCTATCTACAGGAAAAACAGCACTGGGCATCTGGGCTTTTCCAGAGACGCAACATCTCATGGCGCTCTGCCGCGGCAGAGCCTCTTGCCGAAAAGGCAAACGTCCAGCTCCTTCTCCCACAGGGAAGGGACCAGCCCTTAAAGCTGTTGCTGCTCTTCACGGTGCCTTGGTGCCCTATCTACAGGCACAACAGCACTGGGGATCTGAGCTTTCCCAGAGATGCAACATCTCATGGCGCTCGGCCGCGGCACAGCCTCTTGCCGAAAAGGCAAACGTCCGGCTCCTTCTCCCACAGGGAAGGGCCCAGCCCTGAAAGCTGTTGCTGCTCTTCACGGTGCCTTGGCACCCTATGTACAGGCACAACAGCACTGGGGATCAGGGCTTTCCCAGAGACGCAACATCTCATGGCGCTCGTCCGCGGCAGAGCCTCTTGCCGAAAAGGCAAACGTCCGGCTCCTTCTGCCCCAGGGAAGGGCCCAGCCCTGAAAGCTGTTGCTGCTCTTCACGGTGCCTTGGCGCCCTATCTACAGGCACAACGGCACTGGGGATCTGGGCTTTCCCAGAGACGCAACATCTCATGGCGCTCGGCCGCGGCAGAGCCTCTTGCCGAAAAGGCAAACGTCCGGCTCCTTCTCCCACAGGGAAGGGCCCAGCCCTGAAAGCTGTTGCTGCTCTTCACGGTGCCTTGGCGCCCTATCTACAGGCACAACGGCACTGGGGATCTGGGCTTTCCCAGAGACGCAACATCTCATGGCGCTCGTCCGCGGCAGAACCTCTTGCCGAAAAGGCAAACGTCCGGCTCCTTCTGCCCCAGGGAAGGGCCCAGCCCTGAAAGCTGTTGCTGCTCTTCACGGTGCCTTGGCGCCCTATCTACAGGCACAACGGCACTGGGGATCTGGGCTTTCCCAGAGACGCAACATCTCATGGCGCTCGGCCGCGGCAGAGCCTCTTGCCGAAAAGGCAAACATCCAGCTCCTTCTGCCCCAGGGAAGGGCCCAGCCCTGAAAGCTGTTGCTGCTCTTCACGGTGCCTTGGCGCCCTATCTACAGGCACAACAGCAGTGGGGATCTGTGCTTTCCCAGAGACGCAACATCTCATGGCGCTCGGCCGCGGCAGAGCCTCTTGCCGAATAGGCAAACGTCCGGCTCCTTCTCCCACAGGGAAGGGCCCAGCCCTTAAAGCTGTTGCTGCTCTTCACGGTGCCTTGGTGTCCTATCTACAGGAACAACAGCACTGGGCATCTGGGCTTTTCCAGAGACGCAACATCTCATGGCGCTCGGCCGCGGCAGAGCCTCTTGCCGAAAAGACAAACGTCCGGCTCCTTCTCCCACAGGGAAATGCCCAGCCCTGAAAGCTGTTGCTGCTCTTCACGGTGTCTTGGTGCCCTATCTACAGGCACAACAGCACTGGGCATCTGGGCTTTCCCAGAGACGCAACATCTCATGGCGCTCGGCCACGGCAGAGCCTCTTGCCGAAAAGGCAAACGTCCGGCTCCTTCTCCCACAGGGAAACGCCCAGCCCTGAAAGCTGTTGCTGCTCTTCACGGTGCCTTGGTGCCCTATCTACAGGCACAACAGCACTGGAGATATGGGCTTTCCCAGAGACGCAACATCTCATGGCGCTCGGCCGCGGCAAATACTCTTGCCGAAAAGGCAAACGTCCGGCTCCTTCTGCCCCAGGGAAGGGCCCAGCCCTGAAAGCTGTTGCTGCTCTTCACGGTGCCTTGGTGCCCTATCTACAGGAAAAACAGCACTGGGCATCTGGGCTTTTCCAGAGACGCAACATCTCATGGCGCTCGGCCGCGGCAGAGCCTCTTGCCGAAAAGGCAAACGTCCAGCTCCTTCTCCCACAGGGAAGGGCCCAGCCCTTAAAGCTGTTGCTGCTCTTCACGGTGCCTTGGTGCCCTATCTACAGGCACAACAGCACTGGGGATCTGAGCTTTCCCAGAGATGCAACATCTCATGGGGGTCGGCCGCGGCACAGCCTCTTGCCGAAAAGGCAAACGTCCGGCTGCTTCTGCCCCAGGGAAGGGCCCAGCCCTGAAAGCTGTTGCTGCTCTTCACGGTGCCTTGGCACCCTATGTACAGGCACAACAGCACTGGGGATCAGGGCTTTCCCAGAGACGCAACATCTCATGGCGCTCGGCCGCGGCAGAGCCTCTTGCCGAAAAGGCAAACATCCGGCTCCTTCTGCCACAGGGAAGGGCCCAGCCCTGAAAGCTGTTGCTGCTCTTCACGGTGCCTTGGTGCCCTATCTACAGGCACAACAGCACTGGGGATCTGGGCTTTCCCAGAGACGCAACATCTCATGGCGCTCGGCCGCGGCAGAGCCTCTTGCCGAAAAGGCAAACATCCGGCTCCTTCTGCCCCAGGGAAGGGCCCAGCCCTGAAAGCTGTTGCTGCTCTTCACGGTGCCTTGGCGCCCTATCTACAGGCACAACAGCACTGGGGATCTGTGCTTTCCCAGAGACGCAACATCTCATGGCGCTCGGCCGCGGCAAATCCTCTTGCCGAAAAGGCAAACGTCCGGCTCCTTCTGCCCCAGGGAAGGGCCCAGCCCTGAAAGCTGTTGCTGCTCTTCACGGTGCCTTGGTGTCCTATCTACAGGAACAACAGCACTGGGCATCTGGGCTTTCCCAGAGACGCAACATCTCATGGCGCTCGGCCGCGGCAGAGCCTCTTGCCGAAAAGGCAAACGTCCGGCTCCTTCTGCCACAGGGAAATGCCCAGCCCTGAAAGCTGTTGCTGCTCTTCACGGTGTCTTGGTGCCCTATCTACAGGCACAACAGCACTGGGGATCTGGGCTTTCCCAGAGACGCAACATCTCATGGCGCTCGGCCGCGGCAGATCCTCTTGCCGAAAAGGCAAACGTCCGGCTCCTTCTGCCACAGGGAAACGCCCAGCCCTGAAAGCTGTTGCTGCTCTTCACGGTGCCTTGGCGCCCTATCTACAGGCACAACAGCACTGGAGATATGGGCTTTCCCAGAGACGCAATATCTCATGGCGCTCGGCCGCGGCAAATCCTCTTGCCGAAAAGGCAAACGTCCGGCTCCTTCTGCCCCCGGGAAGGGCCCAGCCCTGAAAGCTGTTGCTGCTCTTCACGGTGCCTTGGTGCCCTATCTACAGGAAAAACAGCACTGGGCATCTGGGCTTTTCCAGAGACGCAACATCTCATGGCGCTCGGCCGCGGCAGAGCCTCTTGCCGAAAAGGCAAACGTCCGGCTCCTTCTCCCACAGGGAAGGGCCCAGCCCTGAAAGCTGTTGCTGCTCTTCACGGTGCTTTGGTGCCCTATCTACAGGCACAACAGCACTGGGGATCTGAGCTTTCCCAGAGATGCAACATCTCATGGCGGTCGGCCGCGGCACAGCCTCTTGCCGAAAAGGCAAACGTCCGGCTGCTTCTGCCCCAGGGAAGGGCCCAGCCCTGAAAGCTGTTGCTGCTCTTCACGGTGCCTTGGCACCCTATGTACAGGCACAACAGCACTGGGGATCAGGGCTTTCCCAGAGACGCAACATCTCATGGCGCTCGGCCGCGGCAGAGCCTCTTGCCGAAAAGGCAAACGTCCAGCTCCTTCTCCCACAGGGAAGGGCCCAGCCCTGAAAGCTGTTGCTGCTCTTCACGGTGCCTTGGCGCCCTATCTACAGGCACAACAGTACTGGAGATATGGGCTTTCCCAGAGACGCAACATCTCATGGCGCTCGGCCGCGGCAGAGCCTCTTGCCGAAAAGGCAAACGTCCGGCTCCTTCTGCCCCAGGGAAGGGCCCAGCCCTGAAAGCTGTTGCTGCTCTTCACGGTGCCTTGGTGTCCTATCTACAGGAACAACAGCACTGGGCATCTGGGCTTTCCCAGAGACACAACATCTCACGGCGCTCGGCCGCGGCAGAGCCTCTTGCCGAAAAGGCAAACGTCCGGCTCCTTCTGCCACAGGGAAATGCCCAGCCCTGAAAGCTGTTGCTGCTCTTCACGGTGTCTTGGTGCCCTATCTACAGGCACAACAGCACTGGGGATCTGGGCTTTCCCAGAGACGCAACATCTCATGGCGCTCGGCCGCGGCAGAGCCTCTTGCCGAAAAGGCAAACGTCCGGCTCCTTCTGCCACAGGGAAACGCCCACCCCTGAAAGCTGTTGCTGCTCTTCACGGTGCCTTGGCGCCCTATCTACAGGCACAACAGCACTGGAGATATGGGCTTTCCCAGAGACGCAACATCTCATGGCGCTCGGCCGCGGCAAATCCTCTTGCGAAAAGGCAAACGTCCGCTCCTTCTGCCCCCGGGAAGGGCCCAGCCCTGAAAGCTCTTGCTGCTCTTCACGGTGCCTTGGTGCCCTATCTACAGGAAAAACAGCACTGGGCATCTGGGCTTTTCAGAGACGCAACATCTCATGGCGCTCGGCCGCGGCAGAGCCTCTTGCCGAAAAGGCAAACGTCCGGCTCCTTCTCCCACAGGGAAACGCCCAGCCCTGAAAGCTGTTGCTGCTCTTCACGGTGCCTTGGCGCCCTATCTACAGGCACAACAGCACTGGGGATCTGAGCTTTCCCAGAGATGCAACATCTCATGGGGGGTCGGCCGCGGCACAGCCTCTTGCCGAAAAGGCAAACGTCCGGCTCCTTCTGCCACAGGGAAGGGCCCAGCCCTGAAAGCTGTTGCTGCTCTTCACGGTGCCTTGGCACCCTATGTACAGGCACAACAGCACTGGGGATCAGGGCTTTCCCAGAGACGCAACATCTCATGGCGCTCGGCCGCGGCAGAGCCTCTTGCCGAAAAGGCAAACATCCGGCTCTTCTGCCACAGGGAAGGGCCCAGCCCTGAAAGCTGTTGCTGCTCTTCACGGTGCCTTGGTGCCCTATCTACAGGCACAACAGCACTGGGATCTGGGCTTTCCCAGAGACGCAACATCTCATGGCGCTCGGCCGCGGCAGAGCCTCTTGCCGAAAAGGCAAACGTCCGGCTCCTTCTGCCCCAGGGAAGGGCCCAGCCCTGAAAGCTGTTGCTGCTCTTCACTGTGCCTTGGTGCCCTATCTACAGGAAAAACAGCACTGGGCATCTGGGCTTCCAGAGACGCAACATCTCATGGCGCTCGGCCCGCGGCAGAGCCTCTTGCCGAAAAGGCAAACGTCCAGCTCCTTCTCCCACAGGAAGGGCCCAGCCCTTAAAGCTGTTGCTGCTCTTCACGGTGCCTTGGTGCCCTATCTACAGGCACAACAGCACTGGGGATCTGAGCTTTCCCAGAGATGCAACATCTCATGGGGGTCGGCCGCGGCACAGCCTCTTGCCGAAAAGGCAAACGTCCGGCTGCTTCTGCCCCAGGGAAGGGGCCAGCCCTGAAGCTGTTGCTGCTCTCACGGTGCCTTGGCACCCTATGTACAGGCACAACAGCACTGGGGATCAGGGCTTTCCCAGAGACGCAACATCTCATGGCGCTCGGCCGCGGCACAGCCTCTTGCCGAAAAGGCAAACGTCCAGCTCCTTC
Organism: Harpia harpyja; assembly: GCF_026419915.1. Taxonomy (NCBI): domain Eukaryota; kingdom Metazoa; phylum Chordata; class Aves; order Accipitriformes; family Accipitridae; genus Harpia; species Harpia harpyja. Next base: position 33,734 of record NW_026293197.1, on the reverse strand, counting down.
TCCACAGGGAAGGGCCAGCCCTGAAAGCTGTTGCTGCTCTTCACGGTGCCTTGGCGCCCTATCTACAGGCACAACAGTACTGGAGATATGGGCTTTCCCAGAGACGCTACATCTCATGGCGCTCGGCCGCGCATAGCCTCTTGCCGAATAGGCAAACATCCGGCTCCTTCTGCCCCAGGGAAGGGCCCAGCCCTGAAAGCTGTTGCTGCTCTTCACGGTGCCTTGGTGTCCTATCTACAGGAACAACAGCACTGGGCATCTGGGCTTTCCCAGAGACACAACATCTCACGGCGCTCGGCCGGCGCTCGGCCGCGGCAGAGCCTCTTGCCGAAAAGGCAAACGTCCGGCTCCTTCTGCCACAGGGAAGGGCCCAGCCCTGAAAGCTGTTGCTGCTCTTCACGGTGCCTTGGTGCCCTATCTACAGGCACAACAGCACTGGGGATCTGGGCTTTCCCAGAGACGCAACATCTCATGGCGCTCGGCCGCGGCAGAGCCTCTTGCCGAAAAGGCAAACGTCCGGCTCCTTCTGCCCAGGGAAGGGCCCAGCCCTGAAAGCTGTTGCTGCTCTTCACTGTGCCTTGGTGCCCTATCTACAGGAAAAACAGCACTGGGCATCTGGGCTTTTCCAGAGACGCAACATCTCATGGCGCTCGGCCGCGGCAGAGCCTCTTGCCGAAAAGGCAAACGTCCAGCTCCTTCTCCCACAGGGAAGGGACCAGCCCTTAAAGCTGTTGCTGCTCTTCACGGTGCCTTGGTGCCCTATCTACAGGCACAACAGCACTGGGGATCTGAGCTTTCCCAGAGATGCAACATCTCATGGCGCTCGGCCGCGGCACAGCCTCTTGCCGAAAAGGCAAACGTCCGGCTCCTTCTCCCACAGGGAAGGGCCCAGCCCTGAAAGCTGTTGCTGCTCTTCACGGTGCCTTGGCACCCTATGTACAGGCACAACAGCACTGGGGATCAGGGCTTTCCCAGAGACGCAACATCTCATGGCGCTCGTCCGCGGCAGAGCCTCTTGCCGAAAAGGCAAACGTCCGGCTCCTTCTGCCCCAGGGAAGGGCCCAGCCCTGAAAGCTGTTGCTGCTCTTCACGGTGCCTTGGCGCCCTATCTACAGGCACAACGGCACTGGGGATCTGGGCTTTCCCAGAGACGCAACATCTCATGGCGCTCGGCCGCGGCAGAGCCTCTTGCCGAAAAGGCAAACATCCGGCTCCTTCTGCCCCAGGGAAGGGCCCAGCCCTGAAAGCTGTTGCTGCTCTTCACGGTGCCTTGGCGCCCTATCTACAGGCACAACAGCAGTGGGGATCTGTGCTTTCCCAGAGACGCAACATCTCATGGCGCTCGGCCGCGGCAAATCCTCTTGCCGAAAAGGCAAACGTCCGGCTCCTTCTGCCCCAGGGAAGGGCCCAGCCCTGAAAGCTGTTGCTGCTCTTCACGGTGCCTTGGTGTCCTATCTACAGGAACAACAGCACTGGGCATCTGGGCTTTCCCAGAGACGCAACATCTCACGGCGCTCGGCCGCGGCAGAGCCTCTTGCCGAAAAGGCAAACGTCCGGCTCCTTCTGCCACAGGGAAATGCCCAGCCCTGAAAGCTGTTGCTGCTCTTCACGGTGTCTGGTGCCCTATCTACAGGCACAACAGCACTGGGGATCTGGGCTTTCCCAGAGACGCAACATCTCATGGCGCTCGGCCGCGGCAGATCCTCTTGCCGAAAAGGCAAACGTCCGGCTCCTTCTGCCACAGGGAAACGCCCAGCCCTGAAAGCTGTTGCTGCTCTTCACGGTGCCTTGGCGCCCTATCTACAGGCACAACAGCACTGGAGATATGGGCTTTCCCAGAGACGCAATATCTCATGGCGCTCGGCCGCGGCAAATCCTCTTGCCGAAAAGGCAAACGTCCGGCTCCTTCTGCCCCCGGGAAGGGCCCAGCCCTGAAAGCTGTTGCTGCTCTTCACGGTGCCTTGGTGCCCTATCTACAGGAAAAACAGCACTGGGCATCTGGGCTTTTCCAGAGACGCAACATCTCATGGCGCTCGGCCGCGGCAGAGCCTCTTGCCGAAAAGGCAAACGTCCGGCTCCTTCTCCCACAGGGAAGGGCCCAGCCCTGAAAGCTGTTGCTGCTCTTCACGGTGCTTTGGTGCCCTATCTACAGGCACAACAGCACTGGGGATCTGAGCTTTCCCAGAGATGCAACATCTCATGGCGGTCGGCCGCGGCACAGCCTCTTGCCGAAAAGGCAAACGTCCGGCTGCTTCTGCCCCAGGGAAGGGCCCAGCCCTGAAAGCTGTTGCTGCTCTTCACGGTGCCTTGGCACCCTATGTACAGGCACAACAGCACTGGGGATCAGGGCTTTCCCAGAGACGCAACATCTCATGGCGCTCGGCCGCGGCAGAGCCTCTTGCCGAAAAGGCAAACGTCCAGCTCCTTCTCCCACAGGGAAGGGCCCAGCCCTGAAAGCTGTTGCTGCTCTTCACGGTGCCTTGGCGCCCTATCTACAGGCACAACAGTACTGGAGATATGGGCTTTCCCAGAGACGCAACATCTCATGGCGCTCGGCCGCGGCAGAGCCTCTTGCCGAAAAGGCAAACGTCCGGCTCCTTCTGCCCCAGGGAAGGGCCCAGCCCTGAAAGCTGTTGCTGCTCTTCACGGTGCCTTGGTGTCCTATCTACAGGAACAACAGCACTGGGCATCTGGGCTTTCCCAGAGACACAACATCTCACGGCGCTCGGCCGCGGCAGAGCCTCTTGCCGAAAAGGCAAACGTCCGGCTCCTTCTGCCACAGGGAAATGCCCAGCCCTGAAAGCTGTTGCTGCTCTTCACGGTGTCTTGGTGCCCTATCTACAGGCACAACAGCACTGGGGATCTGGGCTTTCCCAGAGACGCAACATCTCATGGCGCTCGGCCGCGGCAGAGCCTCTTGCCGAAAAGGCAAACGTCCGGCTCCTTCTGCCACAGGGAAACGCCCACCCCTGAAAGCTGTTGCTGCTCTTCACGGTGCCTTGGCGCCCTATCTACAGGCACAACAGCACTGGAGATATGGGCTTTCCCAGAGACGCAACATCTCATGGCGCTCGGCCGCGGCAAATCCTCTTGCCGAAAAGGCAAACGTCCGGCTCCTTCTGCCCCCGGGAAGGGCCCAGCCCTGAAAGCTCTTGCTGCTCTTCACGGTGCCTTGGTGCCCTATCTACAGGAAAAACAGCACTGGGCATCTGGGCTTTTCCAGAGACGCAACATCTCATGGCGCTCGGCCGCGGCAGAGCCTCTTGCCGAAAAGGCAAACGTCCGGCTCCTTCTCCCACAGGGAAACGCCCAGCCCTGAAAGCTGTTGCTGCTCTTCACGGTGCCTTGGCGCCCTATCTACAGGCACAACAGCACTGGGGATCTGAGCTTTCCCAGAGATGCAACATCTCATGGGGGTCGGCCGCGGCACAGCCTCTTGCCGAAAAGGCAAACGTCCGGCTCCTTCTGCCACAGGGAAGGGCCCAGCCCTGAAAGCTGTTGCTGCTCTTCACGGTGCCTTGGCACCCTATGTACAGGCACAACAGCACTGGGGATCAGGGCTTTCCCAGAGACGCAACATCTCATGGCGCTCGGCCGCGGCAGAGCCTCTTGCCGAAAAGGCAAACATCCGGCTCCTTCTCCCACAGGGAAGGGCCCAGCCCTGAAAGCTGTTGCTGCTCTTCACGGTGCCTTGGTGCCCTATCTACAGGCACAACAGCACTGGGGATCTGGGCTTTCCCAGAGACGCAACATCTCATGGCGCTCGGCCGCGGCAGAGCCTCTTGCCGAAAAGGCAAACGTCCGGCTCCTTCTGCCCCAGGGAAGGGCCCAGCCCTGAAAGCTGTTGCTGCTCTTCACTGTGCCTTGGTGCCCTATCTACAGGAAAAACAGCACTGGGCATCTGGGCTTTCCCAGAGACGCAACATCTCATGGCGCTCGGCCGCGGCAGAGCCTCTTGCCGAAAAGGCAAACGTCCAGCTCCTTCTCCCACAGGGAAGGGCCCAGCCCTTAAAGCTGTTGCTGCTCTTCACGGTGCCTTGGTGCCCTATCTACAGGCACAACAGCACTGGGGATCTGAGCTTTCCCAGAGATGCAACATCTCATGGGGGTCGGCCGCGGCACAGCCTCTTGCCGAAAAGGCAAACGTCCGGCTGCTTCTGCCCCAGGGAAGGGCCCAGCCCTGAAAGCTGTTGCTGCTCTTCACGGTGCCTTGGCACCCTATGTACAGGCACAACAGCACTGGGGATCAGGGCTTTCCCAGAGACGCAACATCTCATGGCGCTCGGCCGCGGCACAGCCTCTTGCCGAAAAGGCAAACGTCCAGCTCCTTCTCCCACAGGGAAGGGCCCAGCCCTGAAAGCTGTTGCTGCTCTTCACGGTGCCTTGGCGCCCTATCTACAGGCACAACAGTACTGGAGATATGGGCTTTCCCAGAGACGCAACATCTCATGGCGCTCGGCCGCGGCATAGCCTCTTGCCGAATAGGCAAACATCCGGCTCCTTCTGCCCCAGGGAAGGGCCCAGCCCTGAAAGCTGTTGCTGCTCTTCACGGTGCCTTGGTGTCCTATCTACAGGAACAACAGCACTGGGCATCTGGGCTTTCCCAGAGACACAACATCTCACGGCGCTCGGCCGCGGCAGAGCCTCTTGCCGAAAAGGCAAACGTCCGGCTCCTTCTCCCACAGGGAAATGCCCAGCCCTGAAAGCTGTTGCTGCTCTTCACGGTGTCTTGGTGCCCTATCTACAGGCACAACAGCACTGGGGATCTGGGCTTTCCCAGAGATGCAACATCTCATGGCGCTCGGCCGCGGCAGATCCTCTTGCCGAAAAGGCAAACGTCCGGCTCCTTCTGCCACAGGGAAACGCCCAGCCCTGAAAGCTGTTGCTGCTCTTCACGGTGCCTTGGCGCCCTATCTACAGGCACAACAGCACTGGAGATATGGGCTTTCCCAGAGACGCAACATCTCATGGCGCTCGGCCGCGGCAAATCCTCTTGCCGAAAAGGCAAACGTCCGGCTCCTTCTGCCCCCGGGAAGGGCCCAGCCCTGAAAGCTCTTGCTGCTCTTCACGGTGCCTTGGTGCCCTATCTACAGGAAAAACAGCACTGGGCATCTGGGCTTTTCCAGAGACGCAACATCTCATGGCGCTCGGCCGCGGCAGAGCCTCTTGCCGAAAAGGCAAACGTCCGGCTCCTTCTCCCACAGGGAAGGGCCCAGCCCTGAAAGCTGTTGCTGCTCTTCACGGTGCCTTGGTGCCCTATCTACAGGCACAACAGCACTGGGGATCTGAGCTTCCCCAGAGATGCAACATCTCATGGGGGTCGGCCGCGGCACAGCCTCTTGCCGAAAAGGCAAACGTCCGGCTGCTTCTGCCCCAGGGAAGGGCCCAGCCCTGAAAGCTGTTGCTGCTCTTCACGGTGCCTTGGCACCCTATGTACAGGCATAACAGCACTGGGGATCAGGGCTTTCCCAGAGACGCAACATCTCATGGCGCTCGGCCGCGGCAGAGCCTCTTGCCGAAAAGGCAAACATCCGGCTCCTTCTGCCACAGGGAAGGGCCCAGCCCTGAAAGCTGTTGCTGCTCTTCACGGTGCCTTGGTGCCCTATCTACAGGCACAACAGCACTGGGGATCTGGGCTCCTTCTGCCCCAGGGAAGGGCCCAGCCCTGAAAGCTGTTGCTGCTCTTCACTGTGCCTTGGTGCACTATCTACAGGAAAAACAGCACTGGGCATCTGGGCTTTTCCAGAGACGCAACATCTCATGGCGCTCGGCCCGCGGCAGAGCCTCTTGCCGAAAAGGCAAACGTCCAGCTCCTTCTCCCACAGGGAAGGGCCCAGCCCTTAAAGCTGTTGCTGCTCTTCACGGTGCCTTGGTGCCCTATCTACAGGCACAACAGCACTGGGGATCTGAGCTTTCCCAGAGATGCAACATCTCATGGGGGTCGGCCGCGGCACAGCCTCTTGCCGAAAAGGCAAACGTCCGGCTGCTTCTGCCCCAGGGAAGGGCCCAGCCCTGAAAGCTGTTGCTGCTCTTCACCGTGCCTTGGCACCCTATGTACAGGCACAACAGCACTGGGGATCAGGGCTTTCCCAGAGACGCAACATCTCATGGCGCTCGGCCGCGGCAGAGCCTCTTGCCGAAAAGGCAAACATCCGGCTCCTTCTGCCACAGGGAAGGGCCCAGCCCTGAAAGCTGTTGCTGCTCTTCACGGTGCCTTGGTGCCCTATCTACAGGCACAACAGCACTGGGGATCTGGGCTTTCCCAGAGACGCAACATCTCATGGCGCTCGGCCGCGGCAGAGCCTCTTGCCGAAAAGGCAAACGTCCAGCTCCTTCTCCCACAGGGAAGGGCCCAGCCCTGAAAGCTGTTGCTGCTCTTCACTGTGCCTTGGTGCCCTATCTACAGGCACAACAGCACTGGGGATCTGGGCTTTTCCAGAGACGCAACATCTCATGGCGCTCGGCCGCGGCAGAGCCTCTTGCCGAAAAGGCAAACGTCCGGCTCCTTCTCCCACAGGGAAGGGCCCAGCCCTGAAAGCTGTTGCTGCTCTTCACGGTGCCTTGGCACCCTATCTACAGGCACAACGGCACTGGGGATCTGGGCTTTCCCAGAGACGCAACATCTCATGGCGCTCGGCCGCGGCAGAGCCTCTTGCCGAAAAGGCAAACGTCCGGCTCCTTCTCCCACAGGGAAGGGCCCAGCCCTGAAAGCTGTTGCTGCTCTTCACTGTGCCTTGGCGCCCTATCTACAGGCACAACGGCACTGGGGATCTGGGCTTTTCCAGAGACGCAACATCTCATGGCGCTCGGCCCGCGGCAGAGCCTCTTGCCGAAAAGGCAAACATCCGGCTCCTTCTGCCCCAGGGAAGGGCCCAGCCCTGAAAGCTGTTGCTGCTCTTCACGGTGCCTTGGCGCCCTATCTACAGGCACAACAGCACTGGGGATCTGGGCTTTCCCAGAGACGCAACATCTCATGGCGCTCGGCCGCGGCAGAGCCTCTTGCCGAATAGGCAAAAGTCCGGCTCCTTCTGCCCCAGGGAAGGGCCCAGCCCTGAAAGCTGTTGCTGCTCTTCACGGTGCCTTGGTGCCCTATCTACAGGCACAACAGCACTGGGGATCTGGGCTTTCCCAGAGACGCAACATCTCATGGCGCTCGGCCACGGCAGAGCCTCTTGCCGAAAAGGCAAACGTCCGGCTCCTTCTGCCCCAGGGAAGGGCCCAGCCCTGAAAGCTGTTGCTGCTCTTCACGGTGCCTTGGCGCCCTATCTACAGGCACAACAGCACTGGGGATCTGGGCTTTCCCAGAGACGCAACATCTCATGGCGCTCGGCCGCGGCAGAGCCTCTTGCCGAATAGGCAAAAGTCCGGCTCCTTCTGCCCCAGGGAAGGGCCCAGCCCTGAAAGCTGTTGCTGCTCTTCACGGTGCCTTGGTGCCCTATCTACAGGCACAACAGCACTGGGGATCTGGGCTTTCCCAGAGACGCAACATCTCATGGCGCTCGGCCGCGGCAGAGCCTCTTGCCGAAAAGGCAAACGTCCGGCTCCTTCTGCCCCAGGGAAGGGCCCAGCCCTGAAAGCTGTTGCTGCTCTTCACTGTGCCTTGGTGCCCTATCTACAGGAAAAACAGCACTGGGCATCTGGGCTTTTCCATAGACGCAACATCTCATGGCGCTCGGCCGCGGCAGAGCCTCTTGCCGAAAAGGCAAACGTCCAGCTCCTTCTCCCACAGGGAAGGGCCCAGCCCTTAAAGCTGTTGCTGCTCTTCACGGTGCCTTGGTGCCCTATCTACAGGCACAACAGCACTGGGGATCTGAGCTTTCCCAGAGATGCAACATCTCATGGGGGTCGGCCGCGGCACAGCCTCTTGCCGAAAAGGCAAACGTCCGGCTCCTTCTCCCACAGGGAAGGGCCCAGCCCTGAAAGCTGTTGCTGCTCTTCACGGTGCCTTGGCACCCTATCTACAGGCAAAACAGCACTGGGGATCTGGGCTTTCCCAGAGACGCAACATCTCATGGCGCTCGTCCGCGGCAGAACCTCTTGCCGAAAAGGCAAACGTCCGGCTCCTTCTGCCCCAGGGAAGGGCCCAGCCCTGAAAGCTGTTGCTGCTCTTCACGGTGCCTTGGCGCCCTATCTACAGGCACAACGGCACTGGGGATCTGGGCTTTCCCAGAGACGCAACATCTCATGGCGCTCGGACCGCGGCAGAGCCTCTTGCCGAAAAGGCAAACATCCGGCTCCTTCTGCCCCAGGGAAGGGCCCAGCCCTGAAAGCTGTTGCTGCTCTTCACGGTGCCTTGGCGCCCTATCTACAGGCACAACAGCAGTGGGGATCTGTGCTTTCCCAGAGACGCAACATCTCATGGCGCTCGGCCGCGGCAAATCCTCTTGCCGAAAAGGCAAACGTCCGGCTCCTTCTGCCCCAGGGAAGGGCCCAGCCCTGAAAGCTGTTGCTGCTCTTCACGGTGCCTTGGTGTCCTATCTACAGGAACAACAGCACTGGGCATCTGGGCTTTCCCAGAGACGCAACATCTCACGGCGCTCGGCCGCGGCAGAGCCTCTTGCCGAAAAGGCAAACGTCCGGCTCCTTCTGCCACAGGGAAATGCCCAGCCCTGAAAGCTGTTGCTGCTCTTCACGGTGTCTTGGTGCCCTATCTACAGGCACAACAGCACTGGGGATCTGGGCTTTCCCAGAGACGCAACATCTCATGGCGCTCGGCCGCGGCAGATCCTCTTGCCGAAAAGGCAAACGTCCGGCTCCTTCTGCCACAGGGAAACGCCCAGCCCTGAAAGCTGTTGCTGCTCTTCACGGTGCCTTGGCGCCCTATCTACAGGCACAACAGCACTGGAGATATGGGCTTTCCCAGAGACGCAATATCTCATGGCGCTCGGCCGCGGCAAATCCTCTTGCCGAAAAGGCAAACGTCCGGCTCCTTCTGCCCCCGGGAAGGGCCCAGCCCTGAAAGCTGTTGCTGCTCTTCACGGTGCCTTGGTGCCCTATCTACAGGAAAAACAGCACTGGGCATCTGGGCTTTTCCAGAGACGCAACATCTCATGGCGCTCGGCCGCGGCAGAGCCTCTTGCCGAAAAGGCAAACGTCCGGCTCCTTCTCCCACAGGGAAGGGCCCAGCCCTGAAAGCTGTTGCTGCTCTTCACGGTGCTTTGGTGCCCTATCTACAGGCACAACAGCACTGGGGATCTGAGCTTTCCCAGAGATGCAACATCTCATGGCGGTCGGCCGCGGCACAGCCTCTTGCCGAAAAGGCAAACGTCCGGCTGCTTCTGCCCCAGGGAAGGGCCCAGCCCTGAAAGCTGTTGCTGCTCTTCACGGTGCCTTGGCACCCTATGTACAGGCACAACAGCACTGGGGATCAGGGCTTTCCCAGAGACGCAACATCTCATGGCGCTCGGCCGCGGCAGAGCCTCTTGCCGAAAAGGCAAACGTCCAGCTCCTTCTCCCACAGGGAAGGGCCCAGCCCTGAAAGCTGTTGCTGCTCTTCACGGTGCCTTGGCGCCCTATCTACAGGCACAACAGTACTGGAGATATGGGCTTTCCCAGAGACGCAACATCTCATGGCGCTCGGCCCGCGGCAGAGCCTCTTGCCGAAAAGGCAAACGTCCGGCTCCTTCTGCCCCAGGGAAGGGCCCAGCCCTGAAAGCTGTTGCTGCTCTTCACGGTGCCTTGGTGTCCTATCTACAGGAACAACAGCACTGGGCATCTGGGCTTTCCCAGAGACACAACATCTCACGGCGCTCGGCCGCGGCAGAGCCTCTTGCCGAAAAGGCAAACGTCCGGCTCCTTCTGCCCCAGGGAAATGCCCAGCCCTGAAAGCTGTTGCTGCTCTTCACGGTGTCTTGGTGCCCTATCTACAGGCACAACAGCACTGGGGATCTGGGCTTTCCCAGAGACGCAACATCTCATGGCGCTCGGCCGCGGCAGAGCCTCTTGCCGAAAAGGCAAACGTCCGGCTCCTTCTGCCACAGGGAAACGCCCACCCCTGAAAGCTGTTGCTGCTCTTCACGGTGCCTTGGCGCCCTATCTACAGGCACAACAGCACTGGAGATATGGGCTTTCCCAGAGACGCAACATCTCATGGCGCTCGGCCGCGGCAAATCCTCTTGCCGAAAAGGCAAACGTCCGGCTCCTTCTGCCCCCGGGAAGGGCCCAGCCCTGAAAGCTCTTGCTGCTCTTCACGGTGCCTTGGTGCCCTATCTACAGGAAAAACAGCACTGGGCATCTGGGCTTTTCCAGAGACGCAACATCTCATGGCGCTCGGGCCGCGGCAGAGCCTCTTGCCGAAAAGGCAAACGTCCGGCTCCTTCTCCCACAGGGAAACGCCCAGCCCTGAAAGCTGTTGCTGCTCTTCACGGTGCCTTGGCGCCCTATCTACAGGCACAACAGCACTGGGGATCTGAGCTCTCCCAGAGATGCAACATCTCATGGGGGTCGGCCGCGGCACAGCCTCTTGCCGAAAAGGCAAACGTCCGGCTCCTTCTGCCACAGGGAAGGGCCCAGCCCTGAAAGCTGTTGCTGCTCTTCACGGTGCCTTGGCACCCTATGTACAGGCACAACAGCACTGGGGATCAGGGCTTTCCCAGAGACGCAACATCTCATGGCGCTCGGCCGCGGCAGAGCCTCTTGCCGAAAAGGCAAACATCCGGCTCCTTCTGCCACAGGGAAGGGCCCAGCCCTGAAAGCTGTTGCTGCTCTTCACGGTGCCTTGGCGCCCTATCTACAGGCACAACAGCACTGGGGATCTGGGCTTTCCCAGAGACGCAACATCTCATGGCGCTCGGCCGCGGCAGAGCCTCTTGCCGAAAAGGCAAACGTCCGGCTCCTTCTGCCCCAGGGAAGGGCCCAGCCCTGAAAGCTGTTGCTGCTCTTCACTGTGCCTTGGTGCCCTATCTACAGGAAAAACAGCACTGGGCATCTGGGCTTTCCCAGAGACGCAACATCTCATGGCGCTCGGCCGCGGCAGAGCCTCTTGCCGAAAAGGCAAACGTCCAGCTCCTTCTCCCACAGGGAAGGGCCCAGCCCTTAAAGCTGTTGCTGCTCTTCACGGTGCCTTGGTGCCCTATCTACAGGCACAACAGCACTGGGGATCTGAGCTTTCCCAGAGATGCAACATCTCATGGGGGTCGGCCGCGGCACAGCCTCTTGCCGAAAAGGCAAACGTCCGGCTGCTTCTGCCCCAGGGAAGGGCCCAGCCCTGAAAGCTGTTGCTGCTCTTCACGGTGCCTTGGCACCCTATGTACAGGCACAACAGCACTGGGGATCAGGGCTTTCCCAGAGACGCAACATCTCATGGCGCTCGGCCGCGGCACAGCCTCTTGCCGAAAAGGCAAACGTCCAGCTCCTTCTCCCACAGGGAAGGGCCCAGCCCTGAAAGCTGTTGCTGCTCTTCACGGTGCCTTGGCGCCCTATCTACAGGCACAACAGTACTGGAGATATGGGCTTTCCAGAGACGCAACATCTCATGGCGCTCGGCCGCGGCATAGCCTCTTGCCGAATAGGCAAACATCCGGCTCCTTCTGCCCCAGGGAAGGGCCCAGCCCTGAAAGCTGTTGCTGCTCTTCACGGTGCCTTGGGTGCCCTATCTACAGGAACAACAGCACTGGGCATCTGGGCTTTCCCAGAGACACAACATCTCACGGCGCTCGGCCGCGGCAGAGCCTCTTGCCGAAAAGGCAAACGTCCGGCTCCTTCTGCCACAGGGAAATGCCCAGCCCTGAAAGCTGTTGCTGCTCTTCACGGTGTCTTGGTGCCCTATCTACAGGCACAACAGCACTGGGGATCTGGGCTTTCCCAGAGATGCAACATCTCATGGCGCTCGGCCGCGGCAGATCCTCTTGCCGAAAAGGCAAACGTCCGGCTCCTTCTGCCACAGGGAAACGCCCACCCCTGAAAGCTGTTGCTGCTCTTCACGGTGCCTTGGCGCCCTATCTACAGGCACAACAGCACTGGAGATATGGGCTTTCCCAGAGACGCAACATCTCATGGCGCTCGGCCGCGGCAAATCCTCTTGCCGAAAAGGCAAACGTCCGGCTCCTTCTGCCCCCGGGAAGGGCCCAGCCCTGAAAGCTCTTGCTGCTCTTCACGGTGCCTTGGTGCCCTATCTACAGGAAAAACAGCACTGGGCATCTGGGCTTTTCCAGAGACGCAACATCTCATGGCGCTCGGCCGCGGCAGAGCCTCTTGCCGAAAAGGCAAACGTCCGGCTCCTTCTCCCACAGGGAAGGGCCCAGCCCTGAAAGCTGTTGCTGCTCTTCACGGTGCCTTGGTGCCCTATCTACAGGCACAACAGCACTGGGGATCTGAGCTTCCCCAGAGATGCAACATCTCATGGGGGTCGGCCGCGGCACAGCCTCTTGCCGAAAAGGCAAACGTCCGGCTGCTTCTGCCCCAGGGAAGGGCCCAGCCCTGAAAGCTGTTGCTGCTCTTCACGGTGCCTTGGCACCCTATGTACAGGCACAACAGCACTGGGGATCAGGGCTTTCCCAGAGACGCAACATCTCATGGCGCTCGGCCGCGGCAGAGCCTCTTGCCGAAAAGGCAAACATCCGGCTCCTTCTGCCACAGGGAAGGGCCCAGCCCTGAAAGCTGTTGCTGCTCTTCACGGTGCCTTGGTGCCCTATCTACAGGCACAACAGCACTGGGGATCTGGGCTCCTTCTGCCCCAGGGAAGGGCCCAGCCCTGAAAGCTGTTGCTGCTCTTCACTGTGCCTTGGTGCACTATCTACAGGAAAAACAGCACTGGGCATCTGGGCTTTTCCAGAGACGCAACATCTCATGGCGCTCGGCCGCGGCAGACCCTCTTGCCGAAAAGGCAAACGTCCAGCTCCTTCTCCCACAGGGAAGGGCCCAGCCCTTAAAGCTGTTGCTGCTCTTCACGGTGCCTTGGTGCCCTATCTACAGGCACAACAGCACTGGGGATCTGAGCTTTCCCAGAGATGCAACATCTCATGGGGGTCGGCCGCGGCACAGCCTCTTGCCGAAAAGGCAAACGTCCGGCTGCTTCTGCCCCAGGGAAGGGCCCAGCCCTGAAAGCTGTTGCTGCTCTTCACGGTGCCTTGGCACCCTATGTACAGGCACAACAGCACTGGGGATCAGGGCTTTCCCAGAGACGCAACATCTCATGGCGCTCGGCCGCGGCAGAGCCTCTTGCCGAAAAGGCAAACATCCGGCTCCTTCTGCCACAGGGAAGGGCCCAGCCCTGAAAGCTGTTGCTGCTCTTCACGGTGCCTTGGTGCCCTATCTACAGGCACAACAGCACTGGGGATCTGGGCTTTCCCAGAGACGCAACATCTCATGGCGCTCGGCCGCGGCAGAGCCTCTTGCCGAAAAGGCAAACGTCCAGCTCCTTCTCCCACAGGGAAGGGCCCAGCCCTGAAAGCTGTTGCTGCTCTTCACTGTGCCTTGGTGCCCTATCTACAGGCACAACAGCACTGGGGATCTGGGCTTTTCCAGAGACGCAACATCTCATGGCGCTCGGCCGCGGCAGAGCCTCTTGCCGAAAAGGCAAACGTCCGGCTCCTTCTCCCACAGGGAAGGGCCCAGCCCTGAAAGCTGTTGCTGCTCTTCACGGTGCCTTGGCACCCTATCTACAGGCACAACGGCACTGGGGATCTGGGCTTTCCCAGAGACGCAACATCTCATGGCGCTCGGCCGCGGCAGAGCCTCTTGCCGAAAAGGCAAACGTCCGGCTCCTTCTCCCACAGGGAAGGGCCCAGCCCTGAAAGCTGTTGCTGCTCTTCACTGTGCCTTGGCGCCCTATCTACAGGCACAACGGCACTGGGGATCTGGGCTTTTCCAGAGACGCAACATCTCATGGCGGTCGGCCGCGGCACAGCCTCTTGCCGAAAAGGCAAACGTCCGGCTGCTTCTGCCCCAGGGAAGGGCCCAGCCCTGAAAGCTGTTGCTGCTCTTCACGGTGCCTTGGCACCCTATGTACAGGCACAACAGCACTGGGGATCAGGGCTTTCCCAGAGACGCAACATCTCATGGCGCTCGGCCGCGGCAGAGCCTCTTGCCGAAAAGGCAAACATCCGGCTCCTTCTGCCACAGGGAAGGGCCCAGCCCTGAAAGCTGTTGCTGCTCTTCACGGTGCCTTGGTGCCCTATCTACAGGCACAACAGCACTGGGGATCTGGGCTCCTTCTGCCCCAGGGAAGGGCCCAGCCCTGAAAGCTGTTGCTGCTCTTCACTGTGCCTTGGTGCACTATCTACAGGAAAAACAGCACTGGGCATCTGGGCTTTTCCAGAGACGCAACATCTCATGGCGCTCGGCCGCGGCAGACCCTCTTGCCGAAAAGGCAAACGTCCAGCTCCTTCTCCCACAGGGAAGGGCCCAGCCCTTAAAGCTGTTGCTGCTCTTCACGGTGCCTTGGTGCCCTATCTACAGGCACAACAGCACTGGGGATCTGAGCTTTCCCAGAGATGCAACATCTCATGGGGGTCGGCCGCGGCACAGCCTCTTGCCGAAAAGGCAAACGTCCGGCTGCTTCTGCCCCAGGGAAGGGCCCAGCCCTGAAAGCTGTTGCTGCTCTTCACCGTGCCTTGGCACCCTATGTACAGGCACAACAGCACTGGGGATCAGGGCTTTCCCAGAGACGCAACATCTCATGGCGCTCGGCCGCGGCAGAGCCTCTTGCCGAAAAGGCAAACATCCGGCTCCTTCTGCCACAGGGAAGGGCCCAGCCCTGAAAGCTGTTGCTGCTCTTCACGGTGCCTTGGTGCCCTATCTACAGGCACAACAGCACTGGGGATCTGGGCTTTCCCAGAGACGCAACATCTCATGGCGCTCGGCCGCGGCAGAGCCTCTTGCCGAAAAGGCAAACGTCCAGCTCCTTCTCCCACAGGGAAGGGCCCAGCCCTGAAAGCTGTTGCTGCTCTTCACTGTGCCTTGGTGCCCTATCTACAGGCACAACAGCACTGGGGATCTGGGCTTTTCCAGAGACGCAACATCTCATGGCGCTCGGCCGCGGCAGAGCCTCTTGCCGAAAAGGCAAACGTCCGGCTCCTTCTCCCACAGGGAAGGGCCCAGCCCTGAAAGCTGTTGCTGCTCTTCATGGTGCCTTGGCACCCTATCTACAGGCACAACGGCACTGGGGATCTGGGCTTTCCCAGAGACGCAACATCTCATGGCGCTCGGCCGCGGCAGAGCCTCTTGCCGAAAAGGCAAACGTCCGGCTCCTTCTCCCACAGGGAAGGGCCCAGCCCTGAAAGCTGTTGCTGCTCTTCACTGTGCCTTGGCGCCCTATCTACAGGCACAACGGCACTGGGGATCTGGGCTTTTCCAGAGACGCAACATCTCATGGCGCTCGGCCGCGGCAGAGCCTCTTGCCGAAAAGGCAAACATCCGGCTCCTTCTGCCCCAGGGAAGGGCCCAGCCCTGAAAGCTGTTGCTGCTCTTCACGGTGCCTTGGCGCCCTATCTACAGGCACAACAGCACTGGGGATCTGGGCTTTCCCAGAGACGCAACATCTCATGGCGCTCGGCCGCGGCAGAGCCTCTTGCCGAATAGGCAAAAGTCCGGCTCCTTCTGCCCCAGGGAAGGGCCCAGCCCTGAAAGCTGTTGCTGCTCTTCACGGTGCCTTGGTGTCCTATCTACAGGAACAACAGCACTGGGCATCTGGGCTTTCCCAGAGACGCAACATCTCATGGCGCTCGGCCACGGCAGAGCCTCTTGCCGAAAAGGCAAACGTCCAGCTCCTTCTCCCACAAGGAAGGGCCCAGCCCTGAAAGCTGTTGCTGCTCTTCACGGTGCCTTGGCGCCCTATCTACAGGCACAACAGTACTGGAGATATGGGCTTTCCCAGAGACGCAACATCTCATGGCGCTCGGCCGCGGCATAGCCTCTTGCCGAATAGGCAAACGTCCGGCTCCTTCTGCCCCAGGGAATGGCCCAGCCCTGAAAGCTGTTGCTGCTCTTCACGGTGCCTTGGTGTCCTATCTACAGGAACAACAGCACTGGGCATCTGGGCTTTCCCAGAGACGCAACATCTCACGGCGCTCGGCCGCGGCAGAGCCTCTTGCCGAAAAGGCAAACGTCCGGCTCCTTCTGCCACAGGGAAATGCCCAGCCCTGAAAGCTGTTGCTGCTCTTCACGGTGTCTTGGTGCCCTATCTACAGGCACAACAGCACTGGGGATCTGGGCTTTCCCAGAGACGCAACATCTCATGGCGCTCGGCCGCGGCAAATCCTCTTGCCGAAAAGGCAAACGTCCGGCTCCTTCTGCCCCCGGGAAGGGCCCAGCCCTGAAAGCTGTTGCTGCTCTTCACGGTGCCTTGGTGCCCTATCTACAGGAAAAACAGCACTGGGCATCTGGGCTTTTCCAGAGACGCAACATCTCATGGCGCTCGGCCGCGGCAGAGCCTCTTGACGAAAAGGCAAACGTCCGGCTCCTTCTCCCACAGGGAAGGGCCCAGCCCTGAAAGCTGTTGCTGCTCTTCACGGTGCCTTGGTGCCCTATCTACAGGCACAACAGCACTGGGGATCTGAGCTTTCCCAGAGGTGCAACATCTCATGGCGGTCGGCCGCGGCAGAGCCTCTTGCCGAAAAGGCAAACGTCCGGCTGCTTCTGCCCCAGGGAAGGGCCCAGCCCTGAAAGCTGTTGCTGCTCTTCACGGTGCCTTGGCGCCCTATCTACAGGCACAACAGCACTGGGGATCTGGGCTTTCCCAGAGACGCAACATCTCATGGCGCTCGGCCGCGGCAGAGCCTCTTGCCGAAAAGGCAAACGTCCGGCTCCTTCTCCCACAGGGAAGGGCCCAGCCCTGAAAGTTGTTGCTGCTCTTCACTGTTCCTTGGTGCCCTATCTACAGGCACAACAGCACTGGGGATCTGGGCTTTTCCAGAGACGCAACATCTCATGGCGCTCGGCCGCGGCAGAGCCTCTTGCCGAAAAGGCAAACGTCCGGCTCCTTCTCCCACAGGGAAGGGCCCAGCCCTGAAAGCTGTTGCTGCTCTTCACGGTGCCTTGGCACCCTATCTACAGGCACAACGGCACTGGGGATCTGGGCTTTCCCAGAGACGCAACATCTCATGGCGCTCGGCCGCGGCAGAGCCTCTTGCCGAAAAGGCAAACGTCCGGCTCCTTCTCCCACAGGGAAGGGCCCAGCCCTGAAAGCTGTTGCTGCTCTTCACGGTGCCTTGGCACCCTATCTACAGGCAAAACAGCACTGGGGATCTGGGCTTTCCCAGAGACGCAACATCTCATGGCGCTCGGCCGCGGCAGAGCCTCTTGCCGAAAAGGCAAACGTCCGGCTCCTTCTGCCACAGGGAAGGGCCCAGCCCTGAAAGCTGTTGCTGCTCTTCACGGTGCCTTGGCGCCCTATCTACAGGCACAACGGCACTGGGGATCTGGGCTTTCCCAGAGACGCAACATCTCATGGCGCTCGGCCGCGGCAGAGCCTCTTGCCGAAAAGGCAAACATCCGGCTCCTTCTGCCCCAGGGAAGGGCCCAGCCCTGAAAGCTGTTGCTGCTCTTCACGGTGCCTTGGCGCCCTATCTACAGGCACAACAGCAGTGGGGATCTGTGCTTTCCCAGAGACGCAACATCTCATGGCGCTCGGCCGCGGCAAATCCTCTTGCCGAAAAGGCAAACGTCCGGCTCCTTCTGCCCCAGGGAAGGGCCCAGCCCTGAAAGCTGTTGCTGCTCTTCACGGTGCCTTGGTGTCCTATCTACAGGAACAACAGCACTGGGCATCTGGGCTTTCCCAGAGACGCAACATCTCATGGCGCTCGGCCGCGGCAGAGCCTCTTGCCGAAAAGGCAAACGTCCGGCTCCTTCTGCCCCAGGGAAGGGCCCAGCCCTGAAAGCTGTTGCTGCTCTTCACGGTGCCTTGGCGCCCTATCTACAGGCACAACGGCACTGGGGATCTGGGCTTTCCCAGAGACGCAACATCTCATGGCGCTCGGCCGCGGCAAATCCTCTTGCCGAAAAGGCAAACGTCCGGCTCCTTCTGCCCCAGGGAAGGGCCCAGCCCTGAAAGCTGTTGCTGCTCTTCACGGTGCCTTGGTGTCCTATCTACAGGAACAACAGCACTGGGCATCTGGGCTTTCCCAGAGACGCAACATCTCATGGCGCTCGGCCGCGGCAGAGCCTCTTGCCGAAAAGGCAAACGTCCGGCTCCTTCTGCCACAGGGAAATGCCCAGCCCTGAAAGCTGTTGCTGCTCTTCACGGTGTCTTGGTGCCCTATCTACAGGCACAACAGCACTGGGGATCTGGGCTTTCCCAGAGACGCAACATCTCATGGCGCTCGGCCGCGGCAGATCCTCTTGCCTAAAAGGCAAACGTCCGGCTCCTTCTGCCACAGGGAAACGCCCAGCCCTGAAAGCTGTTGCTGCTCTTCACGGTGCCTTGGCGCCCTATCTACAGGCACAACAGCACTGGAGATATGGGCTTTCCCAGAGACGCAACATCTCATGGCGCTCGGCCGCGGCAAATCCTCTTGCCGAAAAGGCAAACGTCCGGCTCCTTCTGCCCCCGGGAAGGGCCCAGCCCTGAAAGCTGTTGCTGCTCTTCACGGTGCCTTGGTGCCCTATCTACAGGAAAAACAGCACTGGGCATCTGGGCTTTTCCAGAGACGCAACATCTCATGGCGCTCGGCCGCGGCAGAGCCTCTTGCCGAAAAGGCAAACATCCGGCTCCTTCTGCCACAGGGAAGGGCCCAGCCCTGAAAGCTGTTGCTGCTCTTCACGGTGCCTTGGTGCCCTATCTACAGGCACAACAGCACTGGGGATCTGGGCTTTCCCAGAGACGCAACATCTCATGGCGCTCGGCCGCGGCAGAGCCTCTTGCCGAAAAGGCAAACGTCCAGCTCCTTCTCCCACAGGGAAGGGCCCAGCCCTGAAAGCTGTTGCTGCTCTTCACTGTGCCTTGGTGCCCTATCTACAGGCACAACAGCACTGGGGATCTGGGCTTTTCCAGAGACGCAACATCTCATGGCGCTCGGCCGCGGCAGAGCCTCTTGCCGAAAAGGCAAACGTCCGGCTCCTTCTCCCACAGGGAAGGGCCCAGCCCTGAAAGCTGTTGCTGCTCTTCACGGTGCCTTGGCACCCTATGTACAGGCACAACAGCACTGGGGATCTGGGCTTTCCCAGAGACGCAACATCTCATGGCGCTCGTCCGCGGCAGAGCCTCTTGCCGAAAAGGCAAACGTCCGGCTCCTTCTGCCCCAGGGAAGGTCCCAGCCCTGAAAGCTGTTGCTGCTCTTCACTGTGCCTTGGCGCCCTATCTACAGGCACAACGGCACTGGGGATCTGGGCTTTCCCAGAGACGCAACATCTCATGGCGCTCGGCCGCGGCACAGCCTCTTGCCGAAAAGGCAAACATCCGGCTCCTTCTGCCCCAGGGAAGGGCCCAGCCCTGAAAGCTGTTGCTGCTCTTCACGGTGCCTTGGCGCCCTATCTACAGGCACAACAGCAGTGGGGATCTGGGCTTTCCCAGAGACGCAACATCTCATGGCGCTCGGCCGCGGCAGAGCCTCTTGCCGAATAGGCAAAAGTCCGGCTCCTTCTGCCCCAGGGAAGGGCCCAGCCCTGAAAGCTGTTGCTGCTCTTCACGGTGCCTTGGTGTCCTATCTACAGGAACAACAGCACTGGGCATCTGGGCTTTCCCAGAGACGCAACATCTCATGGCGCTCGGTCACGGCAGAGCCTCTTGCCGAAAAGGCAAACGTCCAGCTCCTTCTCCCACAGGGAAGGGCCCAGCCCTGAAAGCTGTTGCTGCTCTTCACGGTGCCTTGGCGCCCTATCTACAGGCACAACAGTACTGGAGATATGGGCTTTCCCAGAGACGCAACATCTCATGGCGCTCGGCCGCGGCATAGCCTCTTGCCGAATAGGCAAACGTCCGGCTCCTTCTGCCCCAGGGAATGGCCCAGCCCTGAAAGCTGTTGCTGCTCTTCACGGTGCCTTGGTGTCCTATCTACAGGAACAACAGCACTGGGCATCTGGGCTTTCCCAGAGACGCAACATCTCACGGCGCTCGGCCGCGGCAGAGCCTCTTGCCGAAAAGGCAAACGTCCGGCTCCTTCTGCCACAGGGAAATGCCCAGCCCTGAAAGCTGTTGCTGCTCTTCACGGTGTCTTGGTGCCCTATCTACAGGCACAACAGCACTGGGGATCTGGGCTTTCCCAGAGACGCAACATCTCATGGCGCTCGGCCGCGGCAAATCCTCTTGCCGAAAAGGCAAACGTCCGGCTCCTTCTGCCCCAGGGAAGGGCCCAGCCCTGAAAGCTGTTGCTGCTCTTCACGGTGCCTTGGTGCCCTATCTACAGGAAAAACAGCACTGGGCATCTGGGCTTTTCCAGAGACGCAACATCTCATGGCGCTCGGCCGCGGCAGAGCCTCTTGACGAAAAGGCAAACGTCCGGCTCCTTCTCCCACAGGGAAGGGCCCAGCCCTGAAAGCTGTTGCTGCTCTTCACGGTGTCTTGGTGCCCTATCTACAGGCACAACAGCACTGGGGATCTGAGCTTTTCCAGAGGTGCAACATCTCATGGCGGTCGGCCGCGGCAGAGCCTCTTGCCGAAAAGGCAAACGTCCGGCTGCTTCTGCCCCAGGGAAGGGCCCAGCCCTGAAAGCTGTTGCTGCTCTTCACGGTGCCTTGGTACCCTATGTACAGGCACAACAGCACTGGGGATCAGGGCTTTCCCAGAGACGCAACATCTCATGGCGCTCGGCCGCGGCAGAGCCTCTTGCCGAAAAGGCAAACGTCCGGCTCCTTCTCCCACAGGGAAGGGCCCAGCCCTGAAAGCTGTTGCTGCTCTTCACGGTGCCTTGGCGCCCTATCTACAGGCACAACAGCACTGGGGATCTGGGCTTTCCCAGAGACGCAACATCTCATGGCGCTCGGCTGCGGCAGAGCCTCTTGCCGAAAAGGCAAACGTCCGGCTCCTTCTCCCACAGGGAAGGGCCCAGCCCTGAAAGCTGTTGCTGCTCTTCACGGTGCCTTGGCACCCTATCTACAGGCACAACGGCACTGGGGATCTGGGCTTTCCCAGAGACGCAACATCTCATGGCGCTCGGCCGCGGCAGAGCCTCTTGCCGAAAAGGCAAACGTCCGGCTCCTTCTCCCACAGGGAAGGGCCCAGCCCTGAAAGCTGTTGCTGCTCTTCACGGTGCCTTGGCACCCTATCTACAGGCAAAACAGCACTGGGGATCTGGGCTTTCCCAGAGACGCAACATCTCATGGCGCTCGGCCGCGGCAGAGCCTCTTGCCGAAAAGGCAAACGTCCGGCTCCTTCTCCCACAGGGAAGGGCCCAGCCCTGAAAGCTGTTGCTGCTCTTCACGGTGCCTTGGCGCCCTATCTACAGGCACAACGGCACTGGGGATCTGGGCTTTCCCAGAGACGCAACATCTCATGGCGCTCGGCCGCGGCAGAGCCTCTTGCCGAAAAGGCAAACATCCGGCTCCTTCTGCCCCAGGGAAGGGCCCAGCCCTGAAAGCTGTTGCTGCTCTTCACGGTGCCTTGGCGCCCTATCTACAGGCACAACAGCAGTGGGGATCTGTGCTTTCCCAGAGACGCAACATCTCATGGCGCTCGGCCGCGGCAAATCCTCTTGCCGAAAAGGCAAACGTCCGGCTCCTTCTCCCACAGGGAAGGGCCCAGCCCTGAAAGCTGTTGCTGCTCTTCACGGTGCCTTGGTGTCCTATCTACAGGAACAACAGCACTGGGCATCTGGGCTTTCCCAGAGACGCAACATCTCATGGCGCTCGGCCGCGGCAGAGCCTCTTGCCGAAAAGGCAAACGTCCGGCTCCTTCTGCCCCAGGGAAGGGCCCAGCCCTGAAAGCTGTTGCTGCTCTTCACGGTGCCTTGGCGCCCTATCTACAGGCACAACGGCACTGGGGATCTGGGCTTTCCCAGAGACGCAACATCTCATGGCGCTCGGCCGCGGCAAATCCTCTTGCCGAAAAGGCAAACGTCCGGCTCCTTCTGCCCCAGGGAAGGGCCCAGCCCTGAAAGCTGTTGCTGCTCTTCACGGTGCCTTGGTGTCCTATCTACAGGAAAAACAGCACTGGGCATCTGGGCTTTCCCAGAGACGCAACATCTCATGGCGCTCGGCCGCGGCAGAGCCTCTTGCCGAAAAGGCAAACGTCCGGCTCCTTCTCCCACAGGGAAGGGCCCAGCCCTGAAAGCTGTTGCTGCTCTTCACGGTGTCTTGGTGCCCTATCTACAGGCACAACAGCACTGGGGATCTGGGCTTTCCCAGAGACGCAACATCTCATGGCGCTCGGCCGCGGCAGAGCCTCTTGCCGAAAAGGCAAACGTCCGGCTCCTTCTGCCACAGGGAAACGCCCAGCCCTGAAAGCTGTTGCTGCTCTTCACGGTGCCTTGGCGCCCTATCTACAGGCACAACAGCACTGGAGATATGGGCTTTCCCAGAGACGCAATATCTCATGGCGCTCGGCCGCGGCAAATCCTCTTGCCGAAAAGGCAAACGTCCGGCTCCTTCTGCCCCCGGGAAGGGCCCAGCCCTGAAAGCTGTTGCTGCTCTTCACGGTGCCTTGGTGCCCTATCTACAGGAAAAACAGCACTGGGCATCTGGGCTTTTCCAGAGACGCAACATCTCATGGCGCTCGGCCGCGGCAGAGCCTCTTGCCGAAAAGGCAAACGTCCGGCTCCTTCTCCCACAGGGAAGGGCCCAGCCCTGAAAGCTGTTGCTGCTCTTCACGGTGCCTTGGTGCCCTATCTACAGGCACAACAGCACTGGGGTCTGAGCTTTCCCAGAGATGCAACATCTCATGGCGGTCGGCCGCGGCAGAGCCTCTTGCCGAAAAGGCAAACGTCCGGCTGCTTCTGCCCCAGGGAAGGGCCCAGCCCTGAAAGCTGTTGCTGATCTTCACGGTGCCTTGGCACACTATGTACAGGCACAACAGCACTGGGGATCAGGGCTTTCCCAGAGACGCAACATCTCATGGCGCTCGGCCGCGGCAGAGCCTCTTGCCGAAAAGGCAAACGTCCGGCTCCTTCTCCCACAGGGATGGGCCCAGCCCTGAAAGCTGTTGCTGCTCTTCACGGTGCCTTGGTGCCCTATCTACAGGCACAACAGCACTGGGGATCTGGGCTTTCCCAGAGACGCAACATCTCATGGCGCTCGGCCGCGGCAGAGCCTCTTGCCGAAAAGGCAAACGTCCGGCTCCTTCTCCCACAGGGAAGGGCCCAGCCCTGAAAGCTGTTGCTGCTCTTCACGGTGCCTTGGTGCCCTATCTACAGGCACAACAGCACTGGGGATCTGGGCTTTCCCAGAGACGCAACATCTCATGGCGCTCGTCCGCGGCAGAGCCTCTTGCCGAAAAGGCAAACGTCCAGCTCCTTCTCCCACAGGGAAGGGCCCAGCCCTGAAAGCTGTTGCTGCTCTTCACGGTGCCTTGGTGCCCTATCTACAGGCACAACAGCACTGGGGATCTGGGCTTTTCCAGAGACGCAACATCTCATGGCGCTCGGCCGCGGCACAGCCTCTTGCCGAAAAGGCAAACGTCCGGCTCCTTCTCCCACAGGGAAGGGCCCAGACTGAAAGCTGTTGCTGCTCTTCAGGGTGCCTTGGCACCCTATGTACAGGCACAACGGCACTGGGGATCTGGGCTTTCCCAGAGACGCAACATCTCATGGCGCTCGGCCGTGGCAGAGCCTCTTGCCGAAAAGGCAAACGTCCGGCTCCTTCTGCCCCAGGGAAGGGCCCAGCCCTGAAAGCTGTTGCTGCTCTTCACGGTGCCTTGGTGCCCTATCTACAGGAACAACAGCACTGGGCATCTGGGCTTTTCCAGAGACGCAACATCTCATGGCGCTCGGCAACGGCAGAGCCTCTTGCCGAAAAGGCAAACGTCCGGCTCCTTCTCCCACAGGGAAGGGCCCAGCCCTGAAAGCTGTTGCTGCTCTTCACGGTGCCTTGGCACCCTATCTACAGGCACAACGGCACTGGGGATCTGGGCTTTCCCAGAGACGCAACATCTCATGGCGCTCGGCCGCGGCAGAGCCTCTTGCCGAAAAGGCAAACGTCCGGCTCCTTCTCCCACAGGGAAGGGCCCAGCCCTGAAAGCTGTTGCTGCTCTTCACGGTGCCTTGGTGCCCTATCTACAGGCACAACAGCACTGGGGATCTGAGCTTTCCCAGAGATGCAACATCTCATGGCGGTCGGCCGCGGCACAGCCTCTTGCCGAAAAGGCAAACGTCCGGCTGCTTCTGCCCCAGGGAAGGGCCCAGCCCTGAAAGCTGTTGCTGCTCTTCACGGTGCCTTGGCACCCTATCTACAGGCACAACAGCACTGGGGATCAGGGCTTTCCCAGAGACGCAACATCTCATGGCGCTCGGCCGCGGCAGAGCCTCTTGCCGAAAAGGCAAACGTCCGGCTCCTTCTGCCCCAGGGAAGGGCCCAGCCCTGAAAGCTGTTGCTGCTCTTCACTGTGCCTTGGTGCCCTATCTACAGGCACAACAGCACTGGGGATCTGGGCTTTTCCAGAGACGCAACATCTCATGGCGCTCGGCCGCGGCAGAGCCTCTTGCCGAAAAGGCAAACATCCGGCTCCTTCTGCCCCAGGGAAGGGCCCAGCCCTGAAAGCTGTTGCTGCTCTTCACGGTGCCTTGGTGTCCTATCTACAGGAACAACAGCACTGGGCATCTGGGCTTTCCCAGAGACACAACATCTCACGGCGCTCGGCCGCGGCAGAGCCTCTTGCCGAAAAGGCAAACGTCCGGCTCCTTCTGCCACAGGGAAATGCCCAGCCCTGAAAGCTGTTGCTGCTCTTCACGGTGTCTTGGTGCCCTATCTACAGGCACAACAGCACTGGGGATCTGGGCTTTCCCAGAGACGCAACATCTCATGGCGCTCGGCCGCGGCAGAGCCTCTTGCCGAAAAGGCAAACGTCCGGCTCCTTCTGCCACAGGGAAACGCCCAGCCCTGAAAGCTGTTGCTGCTCTTCACGGTGCCTTGGCGCCCTATCTACAGGCACAACAGCACTGGAGATATGGGCTTTCCCAGAGACGCAACATCTCATGGCGCTCGGCCGTGGCAAATCCTCTTGCCGAAAAGGCAAACGTCCGGCTCCTTCTGCCCCCGGGAAGGGCCCAGCCCTGAAAGCTCTTGCTGCTCTTCACGGTGCCTTGGTGCCCTATCTACAGGCACAACAGCACTGGGGATCTGAGCTTTCCCAGAGATGCAACATCTCATGGCGGTCGGCCGCGGCACAGCCTCTTGCCGAAAAGGCAAACGTCCGGCTCCTTCTCCCAGAGGGAAGGGCCCAGCCCTGAAAGCTGTTGCTGCTCTTCACGGTGCCCTGGCGCCCTATCTACAGGCACAACAGCACTGGGGATCTGGGCTTTCCCAGAGACGCAACATCTCATGGCGCTCGGCCGCGGCAGAGCCTCTTGCCGAAAAGGCAAACGTCCGGCTCCTTCTCCCACAGGGAAATGCCCAGCCCTGAAAGCTGTTGCTGCTCTTCACGGTGCCTTGGCACCCTATGTACAGGCACAACAGCACTGGGGATCAGGGCTTTCCCAGAGACGCAACATCTCATGGCGCTCGGCCGCGGCAGAGCCTCTTGCCGAAAAGGCAAACGTCCGGCTCCTTCTCCCACAGGGAAGGGCCCAGCCCTGAAAGCTGTTGCTGCTCTTCACGGTGCCTTGGTGCCCTATCTACAGGCACAACAGCACTGGGGATCTGGGCTTTTCCAGAGACGCAACATCTCATGGCGCTCGGCCGCGGCAGAGCCTCTTGCCGAAAAGGCAAACGTCCGGCTCCTTCTCCCACAGGGAAGGGCCCAGACTGAAAGCTGTTGCTGCTCTTCAGGGTGCCTTGGCACCCTATGTACAGGCACAACGGCACTGGGGATCTGGGCTTTCCCAGAGACGCAACATCTCATGGCGCTCGGCCGCGGCAGAGCCTCTTGCCGAAAAGGCAAACGTCCGGCTCCTTCTGCCCCAGGGAAGGGCCCAGCCCTGAAAGCTGTTGCTGCTCTTCACGGTGCCTTGGTGCCCTATCTACAGGAACAACAGCACTGGGCATCTGGGCTTTTCCAGAGACGCAACATCTCATGGCGCTCGGCAACGGCAGAGCCTCTTGCCGAAAAGGCAAACGTCCGGCTCCTTCTCCCACAGGGAAGGGCCCAGCCCTGAAAGCTGTTGCTGCTCTTCACGGTGCCTTGGTGCCCTATCTACAGGCACAACAGCAGTGGGGATCTGGGCTTTCCCAGAGACGCAACATCTCATGGCGCTCGGCCGCGGCAGAGCCTCTTGCCGAAAAGGCAAACGTCCGGCTCCTTCTCCCACAGGGAAGGGCCCAGCCCTGAAAGCTGTTGCTGCTCTTCACGGTGCCTTGGCACCCTATCTACAGGCACAACGGCACTGGGGATATGGGCTTTCCCAGAGACGCAACATCTCATGGCGCTCGGCCGCGGCAGAGCCTCTTGCCGAAAAGGCAAACGTCCGGCTCCTTCTCCCACAGGGAAGGGCCCAGCCCTGAAAGCTGTTGCTGCTCTTCACGGTGCCTTGGTGCCCTATCTACAGGCACAACAGCACTGGGGATCTGAGCTTTCCCAGAGATGCAACATCTCATGGCGGTCGGCCGCGGCACAGCCTCTTGCCGAAAAGGCAAACGTCCGGCTGCTTCTGCCCCAGGGAAGGGCCCAGCCCTGAAAGCTGTTGCTGCTCTTCACGGTGCCTTGGCACCCTATGTACAGGCACAACAGCACTGGGGATCAGGGCTTTCCCAGAGACGCAACATCTCATGGCGCTCGGCCGCGGCAGAGCCTCTTGCCGAAAAGGCAAACGTCCGGCTCCTTCTGCCACAGGGAAACGCACAGCCCTGAAAGCTGTTGCTGCTCTTCACGGTGCCTTGGTGCCCTATCTACAGGCACAACAGCACTGGGGATCTGGGCTTTCCCAGAGACGCAACATCTCATGGCGCTCGGCCCGCGGCAGAGCCTCTTGCCGAAAAGGCAAACGTCCGGCTCCTTCTCCCATAGGGAAGGGCCCAGCCCTGAAAGCTGTTGCTGCTCTTCACGGTGCCTTGGCACCCTATGTACAGGCACAACAGCACTGGGGATCTGGGCTTTCCCAGAGACGCAACATCTCATGGCGCTCGTCCGCGGCAGAGCCTCTTGCCGAAAAGGCAAACGTCCGGCTCCTTCTGCCCCAGGGAAGGTCCCAGCCCTGAAAGCTGTTGCTGCTCTTCACGGTGCCTTGGCGCCCTATCTACAGGCACAACGGCACTGGGGATCTGGGCTTTCCCAGAGACGCAACATCTCATGGCGCTCGGCCGCGGCAGAGCCTCTTGCCGAAAAGGCAAACATCCGGCTCCTTCTGCCACAGGGAAACGCCCAGGCCTGAAAGCTGTTGTTGCTCTTCACAGTGCCTTGGCGCCCTATCTACAGGCACAACAGCAGTGGGGATCTGTGCTTTCCCAGAGACGCAACATCTCATGGCGCTCGGCCGCGGCAGAGCCTCTTGCCGAATAGGCAAACGTCCGGCTCCTTCTGCCCCAGGGAAGGGCCCAGCCCTGAAAGCTGTTGCTGCTCTTCACAGTGCCTTGGTGTCCTATCTACAGGAACAACAGCACTGGAGATATGGGCTTTCCCAGAGACGCAACATCTCATGGCGCTCGGCCGCGGCAGAGCCTCTTGCCGAAAAGGCAAACGTCCGGCTCCTTCTGCCCCAGGGAAGGTCCCAGCCCTGAAAGCTCTTGCTGCTCTTCACGGTGCCTTGGCGCCCTATCTACAGGCACAACGGCACTGGGGATCTGGGCTTTCCCAGAGACGCAACATCTCATGGCGCTCGGCCGCGGCAGAGCCTCTTGCCGAAAAGGCAAACATCCGGCTCCTTCTGCCACAGGGAAACGCCCAGGCCTGAAAGCTGTTGTTGCTCTTCACAGTGCCTTGGCGCCCTATCTACAGGCACAACAGCAGTGGGGATCTGTGCTTTCCCAGAGACGCAACATCTCATGGCGCTCGGCCGCGGCAGAGCCTCTTGCCGAATAGGCAAACGTCCGGCTCCTTCTGCCCCAGGGAAGGGCCCAGCCCTGAAAGCTGTTGCTGCTCTTCACAGTGCCTTGGTGTCCTATCTACAGGAACAACAGCACTGGAGATATGGGCTTTCCCAGAGACGCAACATCTCATGGCGCTCGGCCGCGGCAGAGCCTCTTGCCGAAAAGACAAACGTCCGGCTCCTTCTCCCACAGGGAAATGCCCAGCCCTGAAAGCTGTTGCTGCTCTTCACGGTGTCTTGGTGCCCTATCTACAGGCACAACAGCACTGGGCATCTGGGCTTTCCCAGAGACGCAACATCTCATGGCGCTCGGCCACGGCAGAGCCTCTTGCCGAAAAGGCAAACGTCCGGCTCCTTCTGCCACAGGGAAACGCACAGCCCTGAAAGCTGTTGCTGCTCTTCACGGTGCCTTGGTGCCCTATCTACAGGCACAACAGCACTGGAGATATGGGCTTTCCCAGAGACGCAACATCTCATGGCGCTCGGCCGCGGCAAATCCTCTTGCCGAAAAGGCAAACGTCCGGCTCCTTCTGCCCCAGGGAAGGGCCCAGCCCTGAAAGCTGTTGCTGCTCTTCACGGTGCCTTGGTGCCCTATCTACAGGAACAACAGCACTGGGCATCTGGGCTTTCCCAGAGACGCAACATCTCATGGCGCTCGGCCGCGGCAGAGCCTCTTGCCGAAAAGGCAAACGTCCGGCTCCTTCTCCCAGAGGGAAGGGCCCAGCCCTGAAAGCTGTTGCTGCTCTTCACGGTGCCCTGGCGCCCTATCTACAGGCACAACAGCACTGGGGATCTGGGCTTTCCCAGAGACGCAACATCTCATGGCGCTCGGCCGCGGCAGAGCCTCTTGCCGAAAAGGCAAACGTCCGGCTCCTTCTCCCACAGGGAAATGCCCAGCCCTGAAAGCTGTTGCTGCTCTTCACGGTGCCTTGGCACCCTATGTACAGGCACAACAGCACTGGGGATCAGGGCTTTTCCAGAGACGCAACATCTCATGGCGCTCGGCCCGCGGCAGAGCCTCTTGCCGAAAAGGCAAACGTCCGGCTCCTTCTCCCACAGGGAAGGGCCCAGACTGAAAGCTGTTGCTGCTCTTCAGGGTGCCTTGGCACCCTATGTACAGGCACAACAGCACTGGGGATCAGGGCTTTCCCAGAGACGCAACATCTCATGGCGCTCGGCCGCGGCAGAGCCTCTTGCCGAAAAGGCAAACGTCCGGCTCCTTCTGCCCCAGGGAAGGGCCCAGCCCTGAAAGCTGTTGCTGCTTTTCACGGTGCCTTGGTGCCCTATCTACAGGAACAACAGCACTGGGCATCTGGGCTTTTCCAGAGACGCAACATCTCATGGCGCTCGGCAACGGCAGAGCCTCTTGCCGAAAAGTCAAACGTCCGGCTCCTTCTCCCACAGGGAAGGGCCCAGCCCTGAAAGCTGTTGCTGCTCTTCACGGTGCCTTGGTGCCCTATCTACAGGCACAACAGCAGTGGGGATCTGGGCTTTCCCAGAGACGCAACATCTCATGGCGCTCGGCCGCGGCAGAGCCTCTTGCCGAAAAGGCAAACGTCCGGCTCCTTCTCCCACAGGGAAGGGCCCAGCCCTGAAAGCTGTTGCTGCTCTTCACGGTGCCTTGGCACCCTATCTACAGGCACAACGGCACTGGGGATATGGGCTTTCCCAGAGACGCAACATCTCATGGCGCTCGGCCCGCGGCAGAGCCTCTTGCCGAAAAGGCAAACGTCCGGCTCCTTCTCCCACAGGGAAGGGCCCAGCCCTGAAAGCTGTTGCTGCTCTTCACGGTGCCTTGGTGCCCTATCTACAGGCACAACAGCACTGGGGATCTGAGCTTTCCCAGAGATGCAACATCTCATGGCGGTCGGCCGCGGCACAGCCTCTTGCCGAAAAGGCAAACGTCCGGCTGCTTCTGCCCCAGGGAAGGGCCCAGCCCTGAAAGCTGTTGCTGCTCTTCACGGTGCCTTGGCACCCTATGTACAGGCACAACAGCACTGGGGATCAGGGCTTTCCCAGAGACGCAACATCTCATGGCGCTCGGCCGCGGCAGAGCCTCTTGCCGAAAAGGCAAACGTCCGGCTCCTTCTCCCACAGGGAAGGGCCCAGCCCTGAAAGCTGTTGCTGCTCTTCACTGTGCCTTGGTGCCCTATCTACAGGCACAACAGCACTGGGGATCTGGGCTTTCCCAGAGAGCAACATCTCATGGCGCTCGGCCGCGGCAGAGCCTCTTGCCGAAAAGGCAAACGTCCGGCTCCTTCTCCCATAGGGAAGGGCCCAGCCCTGAAAGCTGTTGCTGCTCTTCACGGTGCCTTGGCACCCTATGTACAGGCACAACAGCACTGGGGATCTGGGCTTTCCCAGAGACGCAACATCTCATGGCGCTCGTCCGCGGCAGAGCCTCTTGCCGAAAAGGCAAACGTCCGGCTCCTTCTGCCCCAGGGAAGGTCCCAGCCCTGAAAGCTGTTGCTGCTCTTCACGGTGCCTTGGCGCCCTATCTACAGGCACAACGGCACTGGGGATCTGGGCTTTCCCAGAGACGCAACATCTCATGGCGCTCGGCCGCGGCAGAGCCTCTTGCCGAAAAGGCAAACATCCGGCTCCTTCTGCCACAGGAAACGCCCAGGCCTGAAAGCTGTTGTTGCTCTTCACAGTGCCTTGGCGCCCTATCTACAGGCACAACAGCAGTGGGGATCTGTGCTTTCCCAGAGACGCAACATCTCATGGCGCTCGGCCGCGGCAGAGCCTCTTGCCGAATAGGCAAACGTCCGGCTCCTTCTGCCCCAGGGAAGGGCCCAGCCCTGAAAGCTGTTGCTGCTCTTCACAGTGCCTTGGTGTCCTATCTACAGGAACAACAGCACTGGAGATATGGGCTTTCCCAGAGACGCAACATCTCATGGCGCTCGGCCGCGGCAGAGCCTCTTGCCGAAAAGACAAACGTCCGGCTCCTTCTCCCACAGGGAAATGCCCAGCCCTGAAAGCTGTTGCTGCTCTTCACGGTGTCTTGGTGCCCTATCTACAGGCACAACAGCACTGGGCATCTGGGCTTTCCCAGAGACGCAACATCTCATGGCGCTCGGCCACGGCAGAGCCTCTTGCCGAAAAGGCAAACGTCCGGCTCCTTCTGCCACAGGGAAACGCACAGCCCTGAAAGCTGTTGCTGCTCTTCACGGTGCCTTGGTGCCCTATCTACAGGCACAACAGCACTGGAGATATGGGCTTTCCCAGAGACGCAACATCTCATGGCGCTCGGCCGCGGCAAATCCTCTTGCCGAAAAGGCAAACGTCCGGCTCCTTCTGCCCCAGGGAAGGGCCCAGCCCTGAAAGCTGTTGCTGCTCTTCACGGTGCCTTGGTGCCCTATCTACAGGAACAACAGCACTGGGCATCTGGGCTTTCCCAGAGACGCAACATCTCATGGCGCTCGGCCGCGGCAGAGCCTCTTGCCGAAAAGGCAAACGTCCGGCTCCTTCTCCCAGAGGGAAGGGCCCAGCCCTGAAAGCTGTTGCTGCTCTTCACGGTGCCCTGGCGCCCTATCTACAGGCACAACAGCAGTGGGGATCTGTGCTTTCCCAGAGACGCAACATCTCATGGCGCTCGGCCGCGGCAGAGCCTCTTGCCGAAAAGGCAAACGTCCGGCTCCTTCTCCCACAGGGAAATGCCCAGCCCTGAAAGCTGTTGCTGCTCTTCACGGTGCCTTGGCACCCTATGTACAGGCACAACAGCACTGGGATCAGGGCTTTCCCAGAGACGCAACATCTCATGGCGCTCGGCCGCGGCAGAGCCTCTTGCCGAAAAGGCAAACGTCCGGCTCCTTCTCCCACAGGGAAGGGCCCAGCCCTGAAAGCTGTTGCTGCTCTTCACGGTGCCTTGGTGCCCTATCTACAGGCACAACAGCACTGGGGATCTGGGCTTTTCCAGAGACGCAACATCTCATGGCGCTCGGCCGCGGCAGAGCCTCTTGCCGAAAAGGCAAACGTCCGGCTCCTTCTCCCACAGGGAAGGGCCCAGACTGAAAGCTGTTGCTGCTCTTCAGGGTGCCTTGGCACCCTATGTACAGGCACAACGGCACTGGGGATCTGGGCTTTCCCAGAGACGCAACATCTCATGGCGCTCGGCCGCGGCAGAGCCTCTTGCCGAAAAGGCAAACGTCCGGCTCCTTCTGCCCCAGGGAAGGGCCCAGCCCTGAAAGCTGTTGCTGCTCTTCACGGTGCCTTGGTGCCCTATCTACAGGAACAACAGCACTGGGCATCTGGGCTTTTCCAGAGACGCAACATCTCATGGCGCTCGGCAACGGCAGAGCCTCTTGCCGAAAAGGCAAACGTCCGGCTCCTTCTCCCACAGGGAAGGGCCCAGCCCTGAAAGCTGTTGCTGCTCTTCACGGTGCCTTGGTGCCCTATCTACAGGCACAACAGCACTGGGGATCTGGGCTTTCCCAGAGATGCAACATCTCATGGCGCTCGGCCGCGGCAGAGCCTCTTGCCGAAAAGGCAAACGTCCGGCTCCTTCTCCCACAGGGAAGGGCCCAGCCCTGAAAGCTGTTGCTGCTCTTCACGGTGCCTTGGCACCCTATCTACAGGCACAACGGCACTGGGGATATGGGCTTTCCCAGAGACGCAACATCTCATGGCGCTCGGCCGCGGCAGAGCCTCTTGCCGAAAAGGCAAACGTCCGGCTCCTTCTCCCACAGGGAAGGGCCCAGCCCTGAAAGCTGTTGCTGCTCTTCACGGTGCCTTGGTGCCCTATCTACAGGCACAACAGCACTGGGGATCTGAGCTTTCCCAGAGATGCAACATCTCATGGCGGTCGGCCGCGGCACAGCCTCTTGCCGAAAAGGCAAACGTCCGGCTGCTTCTGCCCCAGGGAAGGGCCCAGCCCTGAAAGCTGTTGCTGCTCTTCACGGTGCCTTGGCACCCTATGTACAGGCACAACAGCACTGGGATCAGGGCTTTCCCACTGACGCAACATCTCATGGCGCTCGGCCGCGGCAGAGCCTCTTGCCGAAAAGGCAAACGTCCGGCTCCTTCTCCCACAGGGAAGGGCCCAGCCCTGAAAGCTGTTGCTGCTCTTCACTGTGCCTTGGTGCCCTATCTACAGGCACAACAGCACTGGGGATCTGGGCTTTCCCAGAGACGCAACATCTCATGGCGCTCGGCCGCGGCAGAGCCTCTTGCCGAAAAGGCAAACGTCCGGCTCCTTCTCCCATAGGGAAGGGCCCAGCCCTGAAAGCTGTTGCTGCTCTTCACGGTGCCTTGGCACCCTATGTACAGGCACAACAGCACTGGGGATCTGGGCTTTCCCAGAGACGCAACATCTCATGGCGCTCGTCCGCGGCAGAGCCTCTTGCCGAAAAGGCAAACGTCCGGCTCCTTCTGCCCCAGGGAAGGTCCCAGCCCTGAAAGCTGTTGCTGCTCTTCACGGTGCCTTGGCGCCCTATCTACAGGCACAACGGCACTGGGGATCTGGGCTTTCCCAGAGACGCAACATCTCATGGCGCTCGGCCGCGGCAGAGCCTCTTGCCGAAAAGGCAAACATCCGGCTCCTTCTGCCACAGGGAAACGCCCAGGCCTGAAAGCTGTTGTTGCTCTTCACAGTGCCTTGGCGCCCTATCTACAGGCACAACAGCAGTGGGGATCTGTGCTTTCCCAGAGACGCAACATCTCATGGCGCTCGGCCGCGGCAGAGCCTCTTGCCGAATAGGCAAACGTCCGGCTCCTTCTGCCCCAGGGAAAGCCTGCTCTTCTGTGCACTTCAGC